>NC_084825.1:5389177-5537633 GCF_958449725.1 Rosa rugosa
GCGGAGATCATGTTATGCTTATTCAAAGAAGAAATCCATATTATTATTAATTGTGGATGTGGTCTTCAAACCTTTGAAAGTATCTTGTTATTAGATTTAGACTTTTTTAAGACTATTTCTCTCAAAAGTGTTTTTGCCTAAAGCAGCTTTGTTATAAACACGCATGGATATTTAAAATATGTCCAAATGCTTTTAGGAAGCAATGCTTAATGTCGTTAAAACACCACCAAAAATACGATTTTATAACTTAAAAATTATTTATAACTTCTTTTGCCAAACGCACATAGTTTGGAAGCACTTTTACCCATTTTAAAAGCTCACAAACATAGCCTTAGTACTAGTTGGTCGCTCTCCTTGTCCATTGTAGATTGGGGTTATTTTGTGTTTGTAGTGTTCATACACATTCAAAGAAGAAGAAAAAAAAAACAAATGGTTGTGCTTGTTTGGAATTTATTTTTATAACAAAATCATATGCATTCGCTATAGCTATAAAATATTTTTGCTCATTATTATAACTTTTGTTGTCAAGAAATTAGCATAGTTAATTTTTTTTTTTTAAAGGGGAGCATAGTTAATTTATGATGCATGAATGTTACCATTGTTTTTTGAAAATACAATATAATTGTTATAGTCAGGAAATAAAGAAGTTGCCTTTTATAACATAAACCTCTCTTTTGGCATAGACATTGAATTTTCCCAGGAGAAAATGGAAAAATACAATAAGTATAGAGGGGAAAATCATAATGGGAAAAATTTCAGCCACTGTTTTACCCCCAGAATCAGCCCATTGTTTTGTTGCCCATGGAGTTTCTGGAACTCAGCCGTTGTTTTCTCTCAAAACAGCCTCTATCTTCTCCTATAAAAATGACCAAGACTCTGATTCAGTCTTCATCCCAAGTTCTACATTCACCGACATCGATCTTTAGGTTCTAATAGAGAGAATAGTAAAGTTTCTTTAGGCATGCTTAAGGTTATGATGAAGAGAAAGAAGATGATTATAGGGCAGGAGAGCCTAAAATGGCTATAAACTACTTATCGAATCAATGATTTACCAGATGTATAATCTTTCTCTAAGTTCATTGCTTTGGTCCCAGTTTAATTATTATTTTGTTTTCTTGGTGTGATATTGATTGTTTCTCTATATTTTATTCAGTCACAACTCCCTCAGCATAGGACATGCTTTCCAAGCCTTGGCCTTCCTCTTGAGTTTGGAAAGTGTGAATCTTGTGGTACTTCCAAACTTGGAAAGTGCGAAGGTGCATAACTATCTTCTTACTGTTTTTATCTTTCATTAATTTATAGAATGCTGCAAAACTAGGTAACAATAAATAAACATATTACAAGTCCACCTCTTCTAATGACAATGTTTGTTTTATGCCATTTTCAGGACATTTTGTACATATATTGGCTTGACATTACCAATATATCATCCTAACCATGTCAGCGAGCTGAAGCTGTTGTTGAGTTTTTTGTGCCTGAAATGAGCTACTTTTGGGGTTGGCCTGGAATTTCCTTTTGCCTTAGAATCGCTCTGGCTCCTTGTGCACTTGACACCTATTAGTACTTTTTGAACTGTAACTCTGATTTCAGAACCGTCAATTTTATTTCTTTGTAAAGTTCTATAACGGAATTAACTACCTAGAGACTAAAATTAGAATAAGTAGTGCTAGGGATCCCAAAACTTTGTACCAAAATTACTTACCAAATGACATGGCACATGCCATATCATCAATTTAAATGTTGACATGGATTTCCTTGTTGGATATAAAATAAATTTCATGTTTTTTTTTAAGAATTAAGAAAACTTATATTAAATAAATTCACAATTAAACAAAATACCAAATTAATTTAGAAAATGAATAGATGGAGTTGTTATAGCAATCTGGCTCTCTGTAACCTTGATACCCATATCAAAATATATATTAGAAAAAAAAAAAAAAAAAACAATTCCCACATGAAAGATTATAACTGGGTCTTTGATGTTTGAGTTTTGAATCGATCTCTGCGAGTTTTCTTAAGAACAATTCTTGGGTTCACCCCCTGTGTGAACCTGCAGGTTCACCTCTCTCCCAACCTACCAATCAGAAATAGCCACATATCTTTTGAGTGGAAAAAAATAAAACTCTAACTTAACTATTAATAAAATAAATAATAAAAAATAAAAAATGAGTTCTAACTCAATTAGGAACGACGTTAGTTAACGCCGTTCCCAAATCCATATGGTTTTTTTGGCGAGGACGAAGAACAGAGAAAGTCTTGAAACTGAGACGTCGCTAGGTCAATCCATACTGATTGAGCTCCACCTATGGATACCATCTCTGACGAACAGACGCTTGGACAGGAGGTAATATTAATATCAGCATATGGTTTTGATCAATTTATATGGTTCGATGAATTCATGATTGAGTTTTGATATTTGCTTATATCAACATATGGTTTCGATTAATTCATCTTTTTTTTTTTTTGATATGTTTGGTCAATTGAATATGGTTTTGTTGATTATACATATATAGCTATATGATCGAAACCATTGAGTATAGAACGTAGTGGCAGAACAGTGCTATAGCTTAGCTCTTTGTATATGTTTCTTTTAAACGATCTTTTAATTTTGGTGCTGTCTGGAGTTGGAAACTTGGAATATGAATGCTCTCAGTAAAGAAGCTAGTTTGATCATGATTCTTTTAACCATGACTGCTGGAGCAATGAGTTACTCTGCACAGATAAAAAAGTTCCAAAATTCTCCCAAAAGGTAATCATTATTTCGAGCTCTTATACCGGCCATTTTTTCATTGATGGATGACAATAGACTAATTTTTTTCATTATTCACCAACACCCTTTTGTTTTAATAGACTTGAACCAAATTCAAATCACTTTCTTGTGAATGTATTATTATGCTGGAGCCCAAGAGATGTATCAAAGTGGCGTGCTAGCAACCATGAATGTGATGAGAATGGCAGAAGCACATGTGTGTATGAGGCGATGAACAAGTTGGCATGTGGTAGATACATTTGCTTTGATCAAGTATTGAAACAGAGAAATAGGCAGAAAAGCTAGCAGAGGAGACCAGTATGTCAAAGAACAAGACATGTAGAAATGATGAGGGATCTAGCAGTGCTCATCATCTTAGATATGAACTGTCGAATAAGAAGCTTACCAATATTTTGTCAAGTCACTGAGAAGTTGTTTGCTATAACCAAAACCAACAATTCTATGAAGTTTTTGTTGTGGTTTAGTAAGATTGAGTTTATAAGCACACTGAAAGTTTTGGAAGCATTAGAAAGAAATTTCAGTTTGTCTACTTGGATACACCAATATTAGTTTGCAGTAGATCATTATATTTTGATAACCACTAATACTGACAGCAAGAATAAATACCTTTTGCCAACCTTAGGTACTTTATGAATGGATCACTTGATCCATTCCGACCCAATATCAATGGCACCAACACAATATAAATGGTACAAACACAATACTATGGTAGTTTCGTACAGACCCCACTATCAATTCTGTAATAGGTCTTTAAGATTCTCCTTTCTCAATTCAAAAGCAAATCCATGGATATCTTGGAATTACAAATAAAATCCGGTACATATTGAACAAAAAAAAAAGCAGTGAGTTTCTACATATCTTCAACTTCCAGACTGCTCTTTGCCTCCTTCATTGCTTTGTGAAGAGCAAATATGATTCATTGAAATTTCCTACAAAATATAGTTCAAAATATCTAAGTGATTGAAATAGATTAAAAATAATTAATAGTAACTGAATTAGGCAATTTACCTGGAGCATTTGAGTGAAAGAAAAGTCGTTCTGCAAAGTTAGACCTGTGCCATAAACTGATACTTGGGTACCAGCACTAAGATTGGACTCCTATCAAAAGCATATAGGAAAAAAATTATCCAACTAGTATATCCCACTTAACAAGGATAAAAAAAGAAGAAGAAGACGAAACCCAATAAGACCGAAATGCCAATATTAGTTGCGATTAGAAATAATTTCTTACTTGAGTTGCTGAATCAAGCATTAGAACTTCATATTCATTGACTTCTTGTTGCTCGCAATTGTCACTAGTAGGAATAAAGTCCTGTATTATCTCAACAGTAATGAGTTACAAATCTAATAGATAAATTTGCTTAGTTTGTTCATGAAATTTTTAAATAAATACCTGGAAGGATAGTTGTTTCTTTGTTGTGGCTTTACTTGCTAGAGATGTTGATGCTTTAGATGTGGCTTTACAACTCTTCCCTTCAAGAACACCTTTAAATCTACCATGACGACCGCGTGGTCATCCAACAGTAGCTTTTCTTTTAACTCCACGTGCATTTGATACTTCACCTTCTAAAGCTCCAACATCTGATGTTTGAATCACCCATGCATCTTCTTTCAACAGTTTCTTCTTCTTTTCTTCCAAATTTTTAAGCAACTCAATGGCATATTCATTTGCATACCTTGTTAGTTCCTCATGTTCTGAGGCAAAGGATGCAATCTCACGATAATTACGACACAAATGGCTGTATCGCTTTCCAATCGACTGCTTCAGATTTTCATTAGTCTTTGGTCCATGATAACTAGTGATGCTCCTTGCCTTAGCTTCTTTACTCCATCGATTTAATATGCAAGTAGGAGGGATTCTTCTCACATTCTTCCTATCCAACACTTTCATTGCATGACGGCATAAAATCCCAACAAAATTAAACTTCATGCAACTACAAGTTATTGTTTGCATTGAAGCATCAAATTTTACCAAATGCTCTCGAGCAACACCACGATAAGATACTTTGTATTCATATTGCATCTCAGACTTGCTAACTTTATTAGCAACATAATCACCAATACTTGTGTATTGTTGCTGGAAGAGTATAAAAGCTTCTGGGGTATACACCTCCTCTGCATGTTGCAACATCTCTACGTTAGCAGATAACACAGGAGAAGTTTGCATCATCTTAAAGTCAGCAATTAATTCTTCATATCTTCGATCAGCCAAAACTCTCTCATAGTGTTCAAAGAAGCACAACAGGTCATAACTAGGCTTCAAGTATTTTTTCAAAATATTATTCATACTCTCACTACGTTGTGTACTCATCATATCTGCAGTAAAAGTATGTCGCCCGTATACCAATGCCCATTTTTCTCTCACATCAAACAAATTCTTTAACCATTTATCCTCCTTCAAATTGTGCTTCTCGAGCATATTATTCCATGCTAATAACCAATCATCTTCATCCTCATAGTCATATACACACTTTCCAAAATCATGAGCAAATTGTTGTGATCCGTGAAACACATGACTCAATCTCTTTGCAGCATTTTGGTAAATATGCCAAATACATAGTCTATGATAAGTGTGTAGACACAAGAAATTTAATGAAAATAAAATTCATTAAATAAATCGGTCAATGTTTGAAATTTTGACTAAACAAGCTTAGTTGGCACATGGGTCCTACAAAAGACACACGTGGCTCATATGTCATCAAAATTATGTGAGCTTCGAGGATGACACATGTCTAAACACAAGTGATCCATTGATTGAATGACGTGGAAGCATCTTCAAATTATCGTTGATTGATTGTTGCTCGAGTAAAGCATTTAAAGCGGATTAATCGTATTAAACTGATTGATCTTGACGAAAATCAAGTATTAAATACAAATATCGATCAGATTAAATTATTTAATTCTGATTGAAATCAAGTATTAAATTCAAATATCAATCAGATTAGATTATTTAAATTCTGATTGAAATCGGGCATTAAATCAAATCGAAATTGATTGACATATTCCTTAAATAAAAGATAATTAAATCAATCAATTAAAACTGATTGATTTAATTACACAATTACGGAATGTGATTAATGCTATGTCATCGAGACGCCGATACTATAAATACCCCTTCTCAAATCAAGAGAAGGACTTCAGCCAAAATAGAGAAGAAAATACTCTCAGAATCTCTGAAGCCTCCCAAGCACGTGTGAAGAACCCTCAAGCTGCCAAATAGCCGGTTCCTCACCAACCTCAAGTCAAAGCGTTCGTCACGTGTCAACTCTCGTGATCATCATACCACTCAAGATCAAGCGTCAAGCCCTTGAGCGAAATTCATCGTCAGAGATTGAATCAGAGGATTACCAAAGATTGTAACCCGCACTTAAATTAATAAAATTATTATTTTTGTACACGTGTCTGTATCTTGTTTGCTTTCAGATTTTCGTGTTTACAAATTGGCACGCCCAGTGGGACCTTCTTTGCCTCTCATCTCCTTCTCCGTAAGACGATTCCAAACAAATCCGTTCGAGCAATGGCTTCCAAGAACATTCAAGTCATCCCGAAGAACAAATCCAAGACAACGACCTCGAAATCGAGCAGCAGCTCATCTGGTCACATCACTCGAAGCATGGCAAAGATTCAGCCTACAACATTTGTGGCTTTGCCATCTAAGCCTCGCCAACCAATCATCACCCTAGAAAGTCTAGGGGCGGGGAAGCATGTCCCTCGAAGTGAAGAGAGACAAGCTCCAAACATAAAACCAAGGGAACGGTCGTTCTCTCCTGTCTCAGATGATCACTCAAGCACCGGATCATACCATGGAAGTCCTAATGCTGAAGGAAATGACACTTCTGGGATGCCGTCAGACAGTGCGTCTCACCTCTCAGCAATGCAAGTCATGATGACTGGGGCAACCACGCTCGAAGAGCAGGTAGCTAATCTGATGGAGGCGGTTCAAAAGCTCACCAATACCGTCGAAGAAAAAGATATGCAGATTGCTCAACTTTGGAGCAGGCTCGAGAAGCAAAATGAAGAGGATTCTGCTAGGATCCCGTTCAAGAATGACAAAGACAAACAAGAAGAAACTTCAAAGGCAGATGACAAGGACAGTGATGGCCAACTTGGTTCTTTGTCCGTCCAACAGCTGCAAGACATGATCAACAACTCAATTAGAGCTCAATATGGAGGTACCTCTCGTGATTCCCTCACATATTCCAAGCCATACACAAAAAGGGTGGATAGCCTGAGGATGCCCTATGGGTACCAGCCGCCCAAGTTTCAGCAATTCAAGGGAAGGGCAATCCAAAACAACATATTGCTCATTTCGTCGAGACTTGCAACAATGCTGGAACGGAGGGAGGTCATCTCGTTAAGCAGTTTGTACGTTCGTTAAAAGGCAATGCCTTTGAATGGTACACGGATCTCGAACCTGAGTCAGTCGACAGTTGGGATCAGATGGAGCGTGAGTTCCTGAATCGTTTCTATAGCACAAGACGCACAGTGAGCATGATGGAACTTACTAGCGCCAAGCAATGGAAGGATGAACGCGCAGTTGATTACATCAATAGGTGGCGTTCGTTGAGTCTCGATTGTAAAGATCGACTGTCAGAAGTATCTGCAGTGGAAATGTGCATCCAAGGTATGCACTTTGATTTGCTATATATTTTACAGGGAATCAAGCCCCGTACGTTTGAAGAGCTGGCTACGCGAGCACACGACATGGAGTTGAGTATAGCTAGCCACAAAGGGAAGAAAGAGTCGATTGTTGACCAAAGGAAAGACAAGGTCTTCGGAAGCAAGTTTGACAAGGCACCGAGGAAATCTACAAAAGAATCGATGGCCGTCAACATTGCCCCAATCAAAATCTCTACACGAGATAAGGAGGTTAAGAAAGCAGAGCCAACTCGCTCCTATGACAGAACAAAGCGTTCGTTGAAGGAATGGCAACAAAAGACATATCCCTTCCCAGATTCTGACGTGGCAGGCATGTTGGAAGATTTACTTGAGAAGAAGGTGATAGAACTCCCAGAATGCAAGCGGCCTGAGGAAATGCATCGTGTTAAGGATCCGAAATACTGCAAGTACCACCGGCTCGTCAGTCATCCAGTGGAGAAATGCTTTGTTCTGAAAGATTTAATAATGAATCTCGCCAAGCAAGGAAGGATTGAGCTAGATGTCGACGATGTTGCTGAGGTAAACTGCACTACCATCGTGTTTGGTTCATTCGAGCCTGCCCCGTTGCCTTCTCTTCCAATGAAAGCACCATATCAGCTCTCGAGGAGGCCATGCATGAATTCAAAGTTAGAGAAAGTGAAGCCAATCCAGAAAGCAAGTCTCGCACCTGTTGTTACTCCTAAAGTTGATTCAGTTGTCGATGACGAGGGATGGATACTTGTCACTCGAAGGAAGGCACGCAAGAGCCCATCACCAAATTTACCTATCACGCAAGCAAAATGCAAGCAATCACAAGAAAGTCGTCAGCATCTCGAGAAAGGTGGGACGAGATTTGTCAAAGGGAAGGGCAGTCATTCCTTTCAAAAACCCCATGGTGTGGTTTCACCAACAAGAGTCTTTCCCAAAAGAGGCGACGAAGAAGAAAAGGTGAGAGCTGCCCACATGACAACAAGCTATGAAATTAGTTCGAAGGATTCTGCCAAGGCTGAGTCAAGCACGGTCAATGCGAGCCAAAAGTCAGAAGAGAACGAGGTGTTGAAGCAGCTAGAAGACCTACCCTTGCACTTTAGCATCTCTGATCTACTACAATTGCCAAAATCGACAAGATGTGCTTTGGTACAGTTGTTGATCGACATAGGCAAGAACTCCGTAGAGATTAACAAGGTGAAACAGAAGGAATGCGTCACGTGTATTGCAGATTGTGACGCCATCCACTTTGCGGATGAAGACCTTCAGTTAGGCTCTAAACCGCACAATAGACCTCTCTTTGTGACAGGGTACGTGCGAGATCAAAAGCTAAACCGCATGCTTGTAGACGGAGGGTCCGCTGTAAACATCATGCCTAGGTCGACTATGAAGCAGCTGGGCATTAATGTGGAAGAGTTGTCTCGAAGCCGTCTCATGATTCAAGGCTTCAACCAAGGGGGGCAAAGAGCCATAAGCATGATCAGAGTAGACATGACAATTGGAGAATTGAAGTCGAACACTTTGTTCCACGTGATCGATGCGAAGACCTCCTACAATTTATTGTTAGGACGACCGTGGGTTCACGAAAATGGTGTCGTCCCCTCCACTCTTCATCAATGCTTCAAGTTCTACGATGGCGGAGTAAAAACAGTAGCAGGTGATACTAAACCATTCACGGAAGCTGAATCTTACTTTGCGGATTCCAAGTTTTACATGGATGATGAAATAGTAAGGGAAGTTCTCCCAGTTGGGGTACCCTCTACAGGGAAGACTGTAGAAGTGCGTAATAAAGAAGTGGAACCCAGCATGGCAAGAAATTGCAACGAGGAACCACATAAAGTTTCGTCAGAAACTAAAGTGACAGCTGCAAAGAACAAAGTCAATTCCTCTGCTCCAGTCCTTCGTTACGTGCCAAGGTATAGGCGAAAAGAAGGGGAATCTCCTTTTGTGGAGGCAAATGAGCAAGAACTCCGCGAAAACTAGATGAGAAGGACGTAGAGTTGCTAAAAGAAACATCAACCATACCGTTGACAAAGTTGAGCAACGCAACACCTACCAAGCAGTCGCTAAAGGGATTTGTCAAACCGATTCAAGGTAAGACAGAACATGGTACCCTTCCTGACAAAAGGACAAAGGAAGGATTTGACCCTAACGCTTACAAGTTGCTGGCAAAGGCTGGATATGACTTCGGATCGTCAAACAAAGAAGGTGATCAAGTCATCCCTGGTAAGAAGGTGCATGAGCTTAATGAATCTCAAAGGAGGTTGAGAGAGCAAGGATGTGCAGCTGACCCTACTAAAGCAGGTCTTGGTTTTGTACCAGGCAAACTAGTCAAGATATTTGGAAGAAGAAAAGTTGCAAAGGCAAGCACTCAACACATTAGTGTCGAAGTAATAGAAGAAGAGACTCAGGAATCTAAATCTACCTCTCGCGTTTCTGCACTTGATCGTATTCGTCCTAATTCTCAAGCTGCGGTGCCTGAACAAGTTGATGAGTTGGCGCCCCGAGTTTCTGTATTTGATCGTGTTGATACGTCAACAAGCCGAGTCTCAGTTTTCAACCGCATTACCCAAACGACCACTCGAGCTTCCGTGTTCAATAGGTTGTCATCTTCCGATGAAGGAAATAAGAAATCTGAGTCAGTCCCTCGAAAGTCGGCACTTGAGAGGATACAAGCACCCAAAGAGCAACAAAAGCAAAAGAGAAAGATGATCGATGACCAAGGAAACGACAAAGAGATCCGAAGTCTCATCCCATCACGCATGAAGCGACGCTCTGTGTTAGAGGTGAGCTCAAGTGAACAACTCAAAGTGAAGGAGCACACCATCGTACTCACTGGTCAAGTTGGAACGAGTAATGTTGATGGCAATAGCGAGGATGAGATTGTTCAGTTTGCCTATCATATCACGATAGCAGAAGCAGAGGCTTTTGAAGAAGATGACCATGATCATTCCGAGGATGAAGTAGATGAAGCTCCTCCAGAACCTGAAGACGGGGGGCAAGCTACTGTCGATGAGCTTAAAGAGCTCAATTTAGGAACTGAGGAGGATCCAAGACCTGTCTTCGTGAGCGCTTCCTTGAGTCCTGAAGAAGAAAAGGAATACCATGATCTGCTGCTTGAATATAAAGACGTCTTTGCATGGACGTACAAAGAAATGCCTGGCCTTGACCCAAAGGTAGCGGTTCATCGTCTCGCAGTTAAACCTGAGGCTCGACCGATCAAGCAAACCCAACGACGCTTTCGGACAGAACTTCTTCCTCAAATTGAAGCTGAAGTTGATAAGTTGATTGCTGCCGGTTTCATCAGAGAGGTTCAATATCCTAAGTGGATTGTAAACATTGTTCCTGTCAAGAAGAAGAACGGACAACTCCGTGTATGTGTGGACTTTCGCGACTTAAATGACGCGTGTCCAAAAGACGACTTCCCTTTGCCCATCATTGAACTCAAGGTGGATGCAACAACAGGGCATGAAGCTTTATCATTCATGGATGGGTCGTCAGGATACAATCAAATAAGGATGGCCTTAGAAGATGAAGAGCTTACTGCATTCCGCACTCCCAAAGGCATTTATTGCTACAAAGTTATGCCATTCGGGTTGAAAAATGCTGGTGCAACATATCAACGTGCCATGCAGAAAATCTTCGGAGACATGCTTCACAGATACGTGGAATGTTATGTCGACGATTTAGTGGTCAAGTCAAAAAGGAGGACAGATCACTTACAAGACCTAAGAAGGGTGTTCGATAGACTCCGCAAGTACCAACTCAAGATGAATCCTCTCAAATGTGCTTTTGGCGTCAGTTCAGGCAAGTTTCTTGGATTCATTGTGAAACATCGTGGCATTGAAGTGGACCAGTCAAAGATTAAGGCCATTCAGGACATGCCTGAGCCAAGAAATCTACGCGAGTTAAAAAGTCTCCAAGGACGACTCGCCTTTATTAGACGATTCATATCGAACCTTGCAGGCCGTTGTCAGCCTTTTAGTCGACTGCTGAAGAAGGATGTGCCTTTCGTATGGGATGAAGCTTGCCATAACGCCTTTGAAAGCATAAAGAAGTACTTGGCAAGCCCTCCAGTGTTAGGTGCACCCATCCTTGGGAAGCCGCTTATCCTCTACATGGCTGCTCAAGAGCGATCACTCGGAGCACTCCTAGCCCAAGAAAATGAAGAAAGGAAGGAGAAAGCGTTGTATTACTTGAGTCGAACTCTCATAGGGCCAGAATTGAACTATCCACCGATAGAGAAAATTTGTCTCGCTCTCGTCTTCGCCATCCAAAAGTTAAGACATTACATGCAAGCGTACACAGTGCATCTAGTGGCACGAGCTGACCCAGTCAAGTTTGTTATGTCGCAACCAGTCTTGACAGGGAGAATGGCAAAATGGGCGCTACTCCTCAATCAGTATGAGATCATCTACATACCGGCCAAAGCGGTTAAAGGACAAGCATTAGCTGATTTCCTAGCAGACCATCCTATCCCCGCGGATTGGGAGATTTCAGATGACTTGCCAGATGAAAAGGTCTTTAACACAGAGGTTTTCCCTGCTTGGCAAATGTTCTTTGATGGGTCTTCTAGGGCAGATGGGGCAGGAGCTGGTGTGGTCTTCATTTCTCCGGAAAAGCAAATATTGCCTTATGCCTTTACTCTTAGTAAACTATGTTCCAATAATGTTGCTGAGTACCAAGCGCTAATTATGGGACTACAAGCCGCAGCTGAAATGAAAATCTCAAATCTAGAGGTGTATGGAGATTCGAAGTTAGTAGTTGATCAATTACTAACTATCTATGAAGTGAAGAAAGAGGATTTAGTTCCATATTTTCAGCTTGCCACGCAACTCTTAAAGGGTTTTGATGCTGTCACACTAATGCATGTGCCAAGAAAAGAAAATCAAGTGGCAGACGCTTTGGCCAACTTAGCAGCGGCTTTGGCATTGTCAGAAGATGAAGTCATACACCTTCCAGTCTGCCAACGGTGGGTCGTACCGACAATCTCTGAGCTTTGGCATGAAGACTCCAATGTTGTCTCTGTTTACTTGATCGATGTTGATGACTGGAGATACCCGTTGGTTGATTACCTCAAGCGAAATAAGCTTTCTGATGACCCAAAGCAACGCTCGGACATAAGACGAAGAGTACCACGCTTCTTCTACTACAAGGAGACTCTTTATCGACGATCATTCGATGGATTGCTCCTTAGATGTCTGGGGAAAGAGGAAGCTGCTAAGGCTATGGAGGAAGCTCATTCAGGAGTATGCGGAGCTCACCAGTCAGGTCCTAAGCTCCATTTTCAAGTAAAAAGGATGGGTTACTATTGGCCCACCATGGTTAAAGATTGCATGGAGTATGCACAAAGGTGTCAAGCTTGCCAGTTTCATGCAAACTTCATCCATCAACCACCAGAGCCGTTGCATCCAACAATTGCTTCCTACCCCTTCGATGTGTGGGGACTTGATGCTGTTGGGCCAATAACTCCAAAATCCTCCTCTGGTCACTCATACATTCTAGCAGCTACGGATTCCTTTTCAAAGTGGGCAGAGGCGGTGCCGCTTAGGGAAATAAAGAAAGAAAATGTTGTAGACTTTATCAAAGGGAATATCATTCAACGATATGGTGTTCCGCGCTGCATCATCACAGACAATGCCAAGTACTTTTCCAATAGTGCCATGGAGAAACTCTGTGAGAAATATCACTTCAAGCTGCACTTTTCTTCTATGTACAATGCCCCCGCTAACGGATTGGCTGAGGCATTCAACAAGACATTGTGTAATATTTTGAAGAAGGTTGTCAGCAAAACAAAAAGGGATTGGCATGAAAGAATGGGCGAAGCGCTCTGGGCCTATAGAACGACATATAGAACTCCCACAAAAGCTACACCTTACTCCCTTGTATATGGTGTTGAAGCGGTCTTACCCTTGGAGAAACAAATTCCATCTCTGAGGATTGCTTTGCAAGACGGACTGACTGATGAAGAGAATGCCAAGTTGCGCCTTCAAGAGTTGGAAGCCTTAGATGAAAAGAGACTTGATGTGCAACAACACTTGGAATGCTATCAAGCTCGAATGTCACGAGCTTTCAACAAAGGGGTTCGACCTCGATCCTTTCAAGTTGGTGACCTAGTGCTTGCCGTGCGCAGATCTATCATCATGACACACAAGACTGGTCCAAAGTTTCAGTCAAAGTGGGATGGACCTTATGTAGTCCGCGAAGTCTACACCAATGGAGCCTACAAAATTGTGGCTGAAGATGGCCTGAGGATTGGCCCCATAAATGGAAAGTTCTTGAAGAGGTACTATGCTTGAAACGCATAAGAAGACGCTCCTAGCCAGCACGAGCCTAAACTGCACATGGCATAAAAAAAAATATAATAAATAAAAAAAAAAAATTCACTTCATCCATAAACCCTTGAACTACGTGATGACTTGATTCCTTCATTAGAAGGATACGTAGGCAGCTTGGGAATAACAATCTCAAGTTCAGTCAAATCAAATAAAAATAAAGGGTTTGTTTACCATTCATAAAGTAAATGAATAGAAAAGTAATCTATTTTCATAATAAGTTATAACTGTCAAAATTTGATTTATTACAAGTGATAAAGGAAAATGAAAAAAAAATCATCATAAGTTACGAATGGAGAACAGCTCTTCACACCCAAGTCAAACCCTTGATGCTATTGCGGTGATTCTCAAAAGTGTCTCGCAATGATTTTGTCGTCTCAAGCTCCGCAGTGGTCACCTCGGGGGTCTCCTGGATTTGAGACTTCTCTTTTTCTAGGTCAACAAGCTTCTTCTCCTGTAGTAGAAGTCTCTCGTCTAGTAGAGTCACTGTTTGCTCCAATTTTTGCTGTTCCTCCTTGAGCTTCTCCAAAGACTTGAGGGCAGATTGGCGATGATCAGAGTCAGCTTGACGAATTGAAGTAACCTTTGCAATTTCTGACTCTGTGTCAGCCAGACGTTGGTTACGTGTGCCTAGAGTAGCCTTGCGTGAACAAGCAAGTCGTGCCAAGTTGTATTGGTCCGCACTGGTCAACAATCTCTCAACTTTGCCCCTTACGGATGAAGGATCAATCCCATAATGGCTAAGCTCAGCTATCAGCTTGTCAAGTTCCCCCTTGCTGGAAAGAATGGTCTTTGAGGAGTGCTTCATTATCATATCTTCAATTTGCTCACAAACTGCTGTAGCAGCTTGTTGACGAATATCACGAAGTCTTTGATTAGCATCTATAATAGCAGCTCCACCAAGAGAGGCCTCAGAAAAGGCTATGGTGTTCAGAGGCTTGGGAGGATGCACCTTGGTAAGTGGACCTGTACATGTATCATTAGTAAAAAAAAAAGGGCTTAAAGTGCAATGAAAATACACAAGAGTTAAGAATTGTACCTGTAGGGTCAATTTGCTGTGAGTCATTCTTTGCATTGGATTTTCCTTTCGTGGGTAAAGTGTAAGCCTCAAGTTCCGCTGCAGAAGGAACACGTATAGGGTCTGAAGAGGCGTCATCGTTCCCCCAAAGTGAATGACCATCAATCTCTGCACCCTGAAAAGATGGGAAAAGAACAATTCAAGTTCCAAAAAAGACCATACAAAAAAATCCGACGCAAGTCCAAAAAAGGGGTTACCTCATTATATGGCAACATCGGTTGTGAAGAAATTGGAACGTCACCAAGAAAGTCAGAATTCAGTGTAAACTCAGCATTGGGATCGCAATAGGTAGGGCCAAGACTGGTGTCAGTTTTCCGACGCTTAAAGTGCACCTCACTATTATTGCTACTACTGCTCCCACTACACCTTCTTTCTTGGATTGCTGGTCTTTTCAGTTTAAGTTGACGGACCAAAGAGACGTGAGAATCCAAAGAGTCTACATCATCTTCTAGAAAGTCGACCGGGTGAGCCTGACGGTCGCTATCTGGGGGCAAAGCCCTATTAGGAGGCACAGGGACGTTGGTGCTACATTCAACTTCACAAGGACTCACATTTTTGTGATGAGGCGGTGTTGCACGGGAGACATTCTTGTCTTCTTTAGCTTTCAAAGTCCTGTGCGGTGGTCCACTAGTAGGCGCTACTTTCGTTGTCTTCACTGGTGTAGAACGGTACACTTTAGACCACCAATCAACGTAGTCTCGGGTAACCATATACTCTGTGACAGCACTTTGGGTAGGCAATGTTACCACGCACTTGGTGTTCCTTCTGGTGCAAGAATCCCAATGCTTATAAATCAAAGCCAATACGCTGGTGCGAATGTCATTCTTAAGGCTGCCAGGAATATCTTGGACATAACCAAACTGTCGACTGAATCAATGTGGACTGTATGGCTGAATAACCCGTCGGTTATCTTGTCTGAGAGAAAGATACCCAGAACGAAGGCTGATGAGATATATGAGGTCTAAATGGGAGATGCTATCGCGGTTGATAATCACCCTACTCTCCGAAAATACCCTGGCAAATGCACCCATCCTCACAGTGTCACATGAGTTGAACAAAGAAAGAGCTTGTGAGTCTCCAAAATTCTTAGCTGAAAAGGAACCGGAGAAGCGGACCATACGGGGCCTTAGGTCGTTGGGAAGTGGAGATTGAAAGTGGGTGCCGAAGTACTCTGCTATCCATGCATAAATATAATGAAAAGGAAGAGCAGCCGAGCAATTACCTGGATCGCTGGAAACAGAAATCTCGTTCAAACCTTGATAGATGCTGGCCAGTACTGGTACCGCTAGGCAAAACTGTACACCCTGTGACATTTTGCTTGCAACTTTGAAAACTCCCGGACGAATCAAACCAGTGTCGTCTCTAGGTAAAACAAACAGGCACAACCAACAAGCAAGAAAGGCAGCCAAATAGGTGGGCTCTATGTCTTCACCATCCATGCCTAAGTCATCAAATGCTGCGCGGTCTGCAGAAGTTCGTTGTCGGATCTCGGGGATCTTGCCAGATGGATTAAATGCATCCTGGGGCGGATCTCTTTTGTTCCTTTGGCTTTTGTTCGGAGGCCTCTTATAGCGCAAAGCTCCTCTATACCAATATCGTATCCATGAGGTTATCTTCACTTTCTGCCCTTGACCTTCCTTGCAAAGCTTATGGTAGGCGAGAAACAAATAGCGACAGCTTTGTTGACTCCCTTTGCTCGTTGCAGAAAGCTCTTCAGCAGTTGGAACCACCTCATCATAAAACCGTCCAACAATGGGCAAACCTCCGAGTTGGTCCAAATCCCAGAGGGAGATGGACATTTCTCCTCTAGATGTGTGGAGGGTATTCGTCGCAGGGCACCAGTATGCGCAGAAGGCCCGTATGACAGGTGCAACACGGTCATAGCTGAACAGTGAGGCGAATATAGCTCGATAGAGGCCAGTCTCCCGGATAAGCTTGCCATTTCTGCTTAAAATATCTTCTACCCATTCCCAGTAGAACTCTGTGTAAGAAAACCCGCCATTTGCTCGAAATGCATTGCTTCACTGCATTGAACTATTGCATATGCGATCGTTGAGAAATGTGAATGGGGTCTGAGGAGTGTTCTGATCATGATGCGAGGACTTCAGCAACAGTACATGCGAGTTTTGTTGGTCTCTTCTGTTTGGATCCAATTTTGTTGCAGCTGGTCAACAGTCTCTTTTCTGCGCGGGCGTGCCAGCACCGTTTGGGTCCGGTCGTTGGGGGTGTCCATTGACCTGACTTCTTTTGAGCGACTGTAGACGAGGAGAGCACCAACCTCGTCGCAGGATTCTTTGTGCCTCGTGCTGGAGGACTTTGTCTTGTGTCACCAAGTCGATACTTAACGTTGTAGGTTAAGCAGAGCGAAATCACCGGGAAGTAGAGAGAAGTACTTGCTAAAGCGTGACTTTAGCTTGGCTGGGTTGCTAGGGCGTTACCCTTGCTTGGCTGGTTCCGTAACCGTTGTGGTTGCGGTACTACAGTCGGCTCCCGAGGAGACTAGGACCGAAGCATTTTGACAGAGGGTTTGGTGGCACTGATAGTCGGCTCCTGAGGAGACTAGGACTTAGAGTGTGATCACCTATAAGAGAAAGAGAAGGAAAGGAGTTGCTCTTAGAGAGGTTTGCTCTAGAGAGAACTTAGATCATCTTAGAGATGTTTTGATGTATGAATGAGTCTCTTGTGGTGTTTTTGGTCGTGGTACTACAATCGGCTCCCAAGGAGACTAGGACCGAAGTACGTTGACAGAGGGTTTGGTGGCACTAATAGTCGGCTTCTGAGAAGACTAGGACTAGGAGTGTGATCACCGGTAAGAGAAAGAGAAGGAGAGGAGTTGCTCTTAGAGAGGTTTGCTCTAGAGAGAACTTAGATCATCTTAGAGATGTTTTGATGTATGAATGAGTGAATTGTTCTATGTTGTAGCCTCTATTTATAGGCTACCAAGCAACACTATTTGGCCGTAAACAACTCATAATGGGTTAGGTTTTAGCACTTAAACATTAATGGAATGTTAGGTTTTGAATACTTAAACACTTAATGGAATTTGTTAGGTTTAAGTCATTTTCTGCTCCCTTATCCCTCAATTTTTATCTCCACTAAGAACTCAGATTCAACCTTCGATTTCTTCATATGAAATGATCCACCATGAATGTAGATTATTGTGGTAAACTTTCAGAATTTATTTCCATGTGGTTGGGCCGGAAATGCTGCTGGACCTCTTACAGGTCCAGTTTCCAAGTTTTGCTTCTGCAGAAAATTGGACTGTTTGTTTGAAGGTTTTCCACTCCGAACGGGCTTTGGCACTCTTCATAAGAAATGATCAATGGGATGTCTAGAATTAATCTGGAAAGTTTCAACTCATTTGGAGTTCGGATGGTTAGTCCGCCATCTCTCATTTCTTGTCTAGCTCGCTTTCTCCTAGCCTAAGTAGGAAAATGTGTTAAAGTTGATTTTTCATTTCCATGTTTGGTAGGCCTTATTTAGCCTCTTAATAATATATTTTTGAACTTATCGAAAATATATATGTGAGCCACTGATATTGGCTCAATTTCTCCAAGACACGCTTTGTCAAACCAAAATGCTCATTTTGGGTCCAAACATTGCCCCCCAGACCTCGAAGTCAAAGGTCTTCGTCTTGACTGAAGAGGTCTTGAATCAGCACTGCTCTTATAACATCGTTGCTCCAAAGCCACTTGTATTGGCTTGACTGATAATACTTGACTGATTCCATATAGGCCTCTAAATAGGCCATAAAGCTTGAATGCCACAATCTGGATTGCCTTTGTTATGAACTGATGCTTCCTTTGCCAACTTTATTGCCCCCCATGGATCTGGCGAAACTTGGGCAGGTTGTAGGAGATCAGAACTTTAGCGTGCCCCCCATGCGAAGGAGACTGCTTTTGATCGCGAATGAGGATCCTTCTCTTCCTTGGTGGTAGTTTCGCCATGTGTATAGCAGCAAGTATCTGCCTTGTTCGCTAGCTCTCTGTTGAGAATGCGACTGCTGCAGAAAAAGCCCAACTCGATGAACCTTTGGCTGCTTCTGAAGAAATGGGCCGCAACCTGGCCCGTGTCAGAGAACGGGCCACTCAAGCCGAAGCTAGTGCTATTGCGGCGAACCTCCGCGTGGAGGAACTTTGCTTGAAATTGAGCTTTGCGGGCCAATCTCTGTAGGCCCCCTCGAAAACCGTTCGGTCTCCTCACATGCTGTTAATCTCTTCTTTTCCGAGATTTAAGGCATTAATCACTCGTTGAAAAACAACGGTCGTGGCACTAAAAAATAATCTCGTGAAAAGAACAGTTACCTCCTCGAAAACCGTTCGGTTTCCCCACATGCTATTAATCCTTTAATAATAGCTAACTCCTCAAAAACCGCTCCTCACATGCTGCTTAGTCCCTTTTTTCCCGAGATTTGGAATCACTAAGCTCGATTTACTGACATCGGTTTTGAAATTGAGCTTCATCCAAGGGTGGGGATTTGCCTGAAGTCCCTATAAATAGTTGTATTTCAGGAAGGGAATACTCACAACAACTTTTCTGAAATATTCGAGAAATGGCCTTTCAATCCTTGCTTCTTTTTCTCCTTCTTCACAAATCTTCCCCTCATGAAATGACCTTTAGCCTCTAAATTTTAGGCTTTATGGCGTAATCTTAAGCCTGAGTTAGGCCTCATGGCGTAATCTTAGGCAACCCCTTGTTTCGTCCTTCTGGAGTTCTGCAACAAAAATGCCAGGCTTCAGATTGGTTTAGAAACGCGAGGGGGCTCCAAGTGTGGGATCTCCGGTCATGTAAGATCATTTTTTGAGAAAATCCCATACGCGGAGCGAAACAGGGAGAGGGAGGACGGCCACTCTGAGGTTCGTCTTTCCTCCTCTGTTTTCTTCCTTCTGGACCTAGCCCGTGTTGTGCCCTCCAGATGGAAGGGGCTTTGGTTCTCACCTCCTTCTCCCCATTTCTCTTCTTGATAGAATCTTGGAGGGATGAAAAGGGATGGACTCTTTGAAGGAATGGGTTCAAGCTACAGAATGGCTGTTCCTGTACTTCACGTCCAGCTAATGGTGGTTACCAAGGCTAGAGGGGGTGCAGAGACTCAAGCTGATATTCGGTTCCTTCACTCTCTGCCCCTCCAGGAGATAATGGCGCGGCTCAACCCGGCGTTGGATTCCATAGCTGCTTTCAATTGAGGGGGCTTGGAGGCTCCATTTTCTTTCACTGGAGTTTCCCCTTCTCATGGATAATGGCGTTGGCCAAGCCTATGTTGTATTCCTTTGCCGCTTCCATGTAAAGGGGCGCGGCTCAACCCGACGTTGGATTCCATAGCTGCTTCCACTTGAGAAAAGATTCAGAAGATAATCCGAAGATTCCTGTCTTGTATTCTAGCCACTTTTGGCTTTGTAATGAATGTACTACTTTTGGCCGCAAAGCCACTTTATGAATACAATAATATTTTCTTATCCTGATATCCAAATATTCGTGAGAAGCCAATAATTGTGTCTCGCAAGGCCCCAAATATAGGCCCCTATAGTTGTATATTGAAAATAATATGAACTTTTTTTAAAATATGCTCCGCGTCAAAAAGAGACTCGTGGTGAGGCTTTTGAGAAAATATGTATCTTTTGGATCCACTTGCTGGCTCCCAACTCAAAACTCTTAGCGCCAATAATTCCTTCTTTTCCGAGATTTAAGGCACTAATCACTCGTTGAAAAACAACAGTCGTGAAAAATAATCTCGTGAAAAGAAAAGTTACCTCCTTGAAAACTGTTCGGTTTCCCCACATGCTATTAATCCTTTAATAATAGCTAACTCCTCAAAAACCGCTCCTCCCATGCTGCTTGTCCCTTTTTTCCCGAGATTTGGAATCACTAATCTCGATTTACTGACATCGATTTGACTCCTCTTTGATCTTCCATCCAAGGGTGGATATTTGCATGCCTATATCTTCCTCCACATTATAAACCCAAATTTCCAATCCCGAAATCATTTCATCAACTCGAATATTTCTAACAGCAATCTTTCTTAATTACTCATCATCATCACTCTTCAATTCTTGCATTCTCTCAACCCATCACCAATGGAACCACAAACCCAGCAACCAACCGAGGATGGAGGAAGCAACAAAGCAGCCGGGAGTAGTGCTAACATGTTTTATAAGCGCAGTAGGTGGACTCCCACTACAGATCAGATAAGAATCCTCAAGGAGCTTTTCTACAATAAGGGAGTTAGGTCCCCAACTGTAGAGCAGGTTGAGAGGATCTATCTCCAGCTGAAATGGTACGGCGAGATCGAGTTCAAGAACGTCTATTTTTGGTTCGTGAACCAAAGGGCTCGGGAGAAGCAGAAGAAGAAGTCCACTTCGGATGTTCATGTGCCCATGCAAAGATCAGGACTTGTTGGTGATGACAATGTTGCCAATTCATCTGCACCTGCTTCTGCTTCTTCTGCTGGTGTGATGATTGCTGTTAACGGGCAGATGGGGAACTATGGTGGTTATGGATCTATGAACATGGAGATTGAAACCCTTCCTCTGTTCCCCATGCATGGTGAGGACATCTTTGGCAACATGAAGACTACTTCCGATGGAGGTGGCGGTCACGGTGGTGGCTCTCACATTTCCCTTGAGCTCAGCCTTTCCTGCGAGGGCAAAGCTGGAAAAAGTTTCCGGAGCCGCTGACTCGGCTTAGTAGCTTTGTAGGAACACTTAGAATTGTCCCCTAAGAGTTGTATTTATGTTTATTTATTTATTTTTTTTTTTTTTTTTTTTTTTAATATAGTAGCTGAATTCAATAAGACAAGGTGAATCAATGTTTAGACATACGGCCCAAGTATAGTCACCTAGACACAAATTTTCTTTCAAATCCTTTGGGCAACCTTACTGAAATGGCCAGGTGGGGGAGGGCGAACAAGAGAGGCAGAATTTATTTTGGCATGAGCTACTCCCACATAGTGGTTTAGGCCCATTTGCACGCACTTCTGGATTCAAGAACCTGTCATGAACGTTGTCCCCTTTCTAGACACCATTTCACATAGGCTATACTTACTAAGATGAGAAATGTCATAAGTGTGAAGACAGTTCAACAAGTGTTAATAAAAGCCGCCCTTAACCTTAAGAGACCTGAACTAGGCATCAATAAGGAGTTTAGGCCAATATTAACAAAAGAGACTTCACCTATTCCGTTATGATTCACAACCCCTTACCAAATTCAACTTTTATTTATTTATTTATTTATTATTATTATTATTTTTTTTTTTTATAAATGACGAAAATAAAAGTGAAAACTGAAAATTGACAGGAAATTAAAAACAAAGAAAGAAGTTAGCAGCACTATGTTTAGCTAACCTCCAGAAGGCCACGGGGGAGGCCATCTATGCTTCACTCCAAGCTCAGATGCGTAAAAATTTATAGCATGAAAACCCCCCTTGTGAGAGCTTGAAGGAAAGCAACAAAGATACTTCGCGTGCCAAAATTGGAAGAAATTTAGCTTGTAGGAGGAGTAATCTTGCCCCCCAAGTATCTTTGTTGGTTGGCGAAACATGATCTTCAATTGCACTTTTGGAGATGAAGATGGTCCAAGATCGGCTTTGTCGCCAACTACCATGTCATAGAACATGGTGTCTTCAGGATTAGCCACAGATTGGCCATTATAGACGACTACTTGCTGGCCACAGAACATGGTGTGACGTGTAGCAGAGTCACAATTAAAATGATCATGAACTTGCTTCTTTTGATCAAAGGGATGATCATGGGCCATATCTTGCCCCCCATGCATCTGATCAGTAGCCACGTATTTGGCTTGATCAGTGGAGAAATCAGATATTTGTTCAGAGACAATTGTATTGTCTGAAGAACAATCTTGTTGATGACCTTTTCTATGCACAGCCTCTGTGTAAGGCTGTGACTCACCAGTGAGACCCTTAGGTTGATTGCCACCTATAGGCAAGTTAGTCTCATAAACGACCTCTTCGCGAGCAGGTTCTTGACGTTCCAATTCGCCTTGTGTTTGTGAACCGACTTGGGTAGCCAAGATGGAACCCTCCTTGCGCAAGGTTGTGAACTCAGATGTTATGTTTGCGGCAGGTTGGGCAGTCTGTTTGTCTCTGCTCGAGAAAAGCTTTTGTGACTGCTCTTTAGCTTTCTGAGCATTCTGATTCATTCGCTGCTCCAACTCGCGAATTCGTTGTTCCCTTTTCGCGATCGAAGCTGCCAGATGCTTCCCATAATTTTCACTATGCACTGTGAGGATGCGAAGCCTCTCATCCAGGCTAGCATCTGGTGGAATGATGAGTGGTTCGAACTCGTCATCAATGTCAATATTGCCAATGGTGGCAACATTGGCCATCTTGTCACTTTAGGAATTTCTTTTGGTAAAGATTTTCCCCTGGCATCCCAATGATGGCGAACACAAAAAGACTCTAGTGTTGTCCCACTGGGCGTGCCAAAATGTTTGTTTTGAAGCCCGGTGGTTGAATGTGCTTCAAGAGAAAAACTTCTGATGTAGTCCCACTGGGCGTGCCAAAATGTTTGTTTTGAAGCCCGGTGGTTGAATGTGCTTCAAGAGAAAAACTTCTGATGTAGTCCCACTGGGCGTGCCAAAATGTTTGGCTCCAATTTTGTTGCAGCTGTTCAACAGTCTCTTTTCTGCGCGGGCGTGCCAGCACCGTTTGGGTGCGGTCGTTGGGGGTGTCCCTTGACCTGACTTCTTTTGAGCGACTGTAGACGAGGAGAGCACCAACCTCGTCGCAGGATTCTTTGTGCCTCGTGCTGGAGGACTTTGTCTTGTGTCACCAAGTCGATACTTAACGTTGTAGGTTAAGCAGAGCGAAATCACCGGGAAGTAGAGAGAAGTACTTGCTAAAGCGTGACTTTAGCTTGGCTGGGTTGCTAGGGCGTTACCCTTGCTTGGCTGGTTCCGTAACCGTTGTGGTCGCGGTACTACAGTCAGCTCCCGAGGAGACTAGGACCGAAGCATTTTGACAGAGGGTTTGGTGGCACTGATAGTCGGCTCCTGAGGAGACTAGGACTTAGAGTGTGATCACCTATAAGAGAAAGAGAAGGAAATGAGTTGCTCTTAGAGAGGTTTGCTCTAGAGAGAACTTAGATCATCTTAGAGATGTTTTGATGTATGAATGAGTCTCTTGTGGTGTTTTTGGTCGTGGTACTACAATCGGCTCCCAAGGAGACTAGGACCGAAGTACGTTGACAGAGGGTTTGGTGGCACTAATAGTCGGCTTCTGAGAAGACTAGGACTAGGAGTGTGATCACCGGTAAGAGAAAGAGAAGGAGAGGAGTTGCTCTTAGAGAGGTTTGCTCTAGAGAGAACTTAGATCATCTTAGAGATGTTTTGATGTATGAATGAGTGAATTGTTCTATGTTGTAGCCTCTATTTATAGGCTACCAAGCAACACTATTTGGCCGTAAACAACTCATAATGGGTTAGGTTTTAGCACTTAAACATTAATGGAATGTTAGGTTTTGAATACTTAAACACTTAATGGAATTTGTTAGGTTTAAGTCATTTTCTGCTCCCTTATCCCTCAATTTTTATCTCCACTAAGAACTCAGATTCAACCTTCGATTTCTTCATATGAAATGATCCACCATGAATGTAGATTATTGTGGTAAAATTTCAGAATTTATTTCCATGTGGTTGGGCCGGAAATGCTGCTGGACCTCTTACAGGTCCAGTTTCCAAGTTTTGCTTCTGCAGAAAATTGGACTGTTTGTTTGAAGGTTTTCCACTCCGAACGGGCTTTGGCACTCTTCATAAGAAATGATCAATGGGATGTCTAGAATTAATCTGGAAAGTTTCAACTCATTTGGAGTTCGGATGGTTAGTCCGCCATCCCTCATTTCTTGTCTAGCTCGCTTTCTCCTAGCCGAAGTAGGAAAATGTGCTAAAGTTGATTTTTCATTTCCATGTTTGGTAGGCCTTATTTAGCCTCTTAATAATATATTTTTGAACTTATCGAAAATATATATGTGAGCCACTGATATTGGCTCAATTTCTCCAAGACACGCTTTGTCAAACCAAAATGCTCATTTTGGGTCCAAACATCTTCCAGATCTCGGTTGTCGAAACATAGCCAGCTGGCGAGGTACCACATGAGTCCACTGGAGGATGTGTGCTGAAGGGTCATAAGGAGGGACATCGATTGCTTGAGGCCCAGTCAACGATGGGTGCACTTGCAGAGTAGTGCCGTCACTTTGAGCGTCCTCCGGATCCTCGAGGATTGTGATTGTCCCTTTCTTGAAGCACTTGAAGAAGGTCATGGCCACGAAAGGACGGAAAGCGCGATCGCAAGTGCCTGACGATGTACGCGAAGCCTAACCGCTTTTGGTGGACCTTACCACGCACAAATGTGGAGGAATCCAAGCGTTTAGGACGTCCGCGTTCTTCTCTCCGTGGGCCGCCAAATACGCGAAGCCTAACCGCTTTTGGTGGACCCTACCACGCACAAATGTGGAGGAATCCAAGCGTTTAGGACGTCCGCGTTCTTCTCTCCGTGAGCCGCCAAATACGCAAAGCCTAACCGCTTTCAGTGGACCCTACCACACACAAATATGGAAGAATCCAAGCGTTTAGGACGTCTGCGTTCTTCAATTATCACCCAAGTCCTGAAAAATAAAGAGGAAAATATATATATTTCAAATCACTTTCAGAACGCATGTAAAAAAAAAAAGAGAATCATGCTTTGGAACCAGACAAAAAAAAAAACTTACACGTGCATGTAATCTATATATACGTATGTCAAAAGGTAAGCATGAATCATGCAATCATGCCTTGAGTCTGCACATGGGGGCATATATTTATATATAGAGAAAAATTCAGGTACCCTCCCCAAATTGTTCTGCCAAGGCCAATTTGATACCTGAACTCTCAAAAGTATCAATGTGATACCCAAAGACCTAAATTGGCATTAACGTGATACTTTCGTTCAAAATTTCTGACGGCTCTGTTTGTTTAGTGACGTGGCAAGCACGTGGGCAAAAAAAAAAGGGCAGAATGGACTTTTTATCCAAAATAGACCTAATTGAACAAAAACTCCCATTTCCATTTTTTTTCCATTCTATCTTCCAATTTATTCCATCTCTATCTCTATCTGGACCTCAGTTTCTCAATTAGGTTGTCCTGTTCGGATTTTCCCTAATCTTGGATTTTCATATCCCAGCTGCTACTTGTTCAATTCCCATAAGAAAAAGGTGAATTCTATTGTTCTATTCGGGGTTCCCCTTTTCAATTTTCGAGTATGTTGACTATGTTGAATATGCGAGTATGTGAAAGAAAGAGAAGGAATCGGATGATGGAATTGAGAGTGGGAGTGCAGCCACGTTTGAGTAGAGTTTGAAGAGGTGGGGGTTTTGGAAGATATTTACAAGAAGATGAAGAAGATGAAACGGATTGCCATTGGCTGGGTTTGGTGTGGAAGAATCCAGAAACACACAAAAATGAATATCAACTTTAACCCAGAAGAACCCAATTCTAAATGACTCCTTCTTAGCTCCTAACTCGGTCAATTCTACCAACCTCGAAGTTCCACCGTGCTCCACCAGAACCGCCACCTGCTACCAACGACGGTGAGCCTGATACAAGTTTGACTTTAGATCGAGTGCCCAAAGTCGAGCTTTCTTCAAAACTCCATCGGTCCACAAAATTGGAAGGATAGGAATGGCGTTGGATGCTGAATTCCTCTGGAACAAGTTCTTGAAGCCTCTGGCAAAGCCAGACTCTGAATCTGATTCGCCGGAATTTGGTGTGCAGCAAACGGGTTTCCCAGTTGGTTGCGTCAGAAGAGGAGAGCTGCTGGGCGGAGAAGAAAGAGATGGTTTTGGTGGAGAAGAAGACATGGGCATCCGCCGGGTGTCCAGAGCAGTTTTCTGGGTGCAAAAATATTTGAATTTTTTTTATTTTTTTTTATCATTTCACCCAACTTTCGTTTGCTTCTGCTGATAGGAGAGGAGGACGTTGCGGCACTTGGTCTTCCAGCAGACGTTGCGAATGAGGGAGGAGAATTTGGTGCAGGCGTAGGCTGTCGGTGGTTGGTGGCTGGTGGCTGATGACGTTGTCAGGTAAGTAAGGAAATGTGTGGCGGAGCTTGCGGCGGAGGTTGCAGCCGTTTGGGTAGAACAAAATCCCAGAAGAAGAAGAATAAAAAGAAATGAAAAGAAAAAAAAAATGAATTAACTAAAAAAGAAGGATAAATTAGTCATTTCATTTTTTTTTTTAGGCCAACGTGCTTGCCACATCAGCAAACAAACGGCGCCGTCAGAAATTTTGGACAGAAGTATCACGTTGATGCCAATTTAGGTCTTTGGGTATCACATTGATACTTTTGAGAGTTCGGGTATCAAATTGGCCTTGGCAGAATAGTTTGGGGAGGGTAACTGAATTTTTCTCTTATATATATTGTCAGAACATATGGACATGCAATTGAACAAGGATCGATTAAGACAGGTTATAACAATAATAATAAAAAGGGACAGAAAGCCATACCTTAGTCTTAATGATTTGCGGAGCCCAAGACAAGAAATTAGCAACAACAAGCCGCGAATAAAGAAGCAAGCTGGCGTTCTTCAAATTCTGAACAAAGAAAAAAAATATTTAAAGCAATTGTTAGAGTACACATATACTGTGTGATATGAAAAAAAATTCATTCTGTGAACATGAATGAGCAATTAATCATGCCTCTGCAAGTTTACATGTACGATGTGAAGAGAAATTCCAGGGGCTGCAGTGCTGCACATGCATATATGTCTGAGTGTGTGATTAAGTGCAGAAATGAATCATGCTTTCACTTTGGATCTGTACGTGCATGCTTATTTATATATATATATATATATATATATATATTTTGTCAGACCAGAAAGGAGTGTGATTTCTCAAAGGGAAGTACGCAAAAAAAAAAAAAAAAAGACAGAAAAAGCGGTATCATGAGAAAAGAAGGGTGAGGGGTCCATGTGAACAACGTGCATATATTGTCAAATAAAAAAGTGGCTGCAGCATCAGGGATTAAAGGAAAAGATTAATCATGCTTGGAATCCAGTGCATATATGTGTGCATATACATATTATATATATATATATATATATATATA
Organism: Rosa rugosa; assembly: GCF_958449725.1. Taxonomy (NCBI): domain Eukaryota; kingdom Viridiplantae; phylum Streptophyta; class Magnoliopsida; order Rosales; family Rosaceae; genus Rosa; species Rosa rugosa. The sequence goes on from NC_084825.1 coordinate 5,417,077, forward strand.
TAAAGATGAATCATGGAATTATGTCTGAAAGGTATATGGAATTATGGTGGAGTCTCAAAGCTTTACCGGCAAAAAAAATAAAGGAAACAATGACGTCAGCAAAACAAAGAAAAACAGAGACATGCTCTGAACTCAGACATCAAAAAAAAAAAAAAAAAAAAAAGAATGATTAAGGTCATGCTTTCTGTTGTGATTGAAAATATATATATATATATATGTATATGTGTTTCTATGGGCTGCACGTGCATAATCATAATCATAGATTCATATATGTCTCTACCGTTGTCAGAAGACGGAATCATGGTAATTCATGATGGCATAAAGGCATGGCATGTATATAAAAAAAACAATGATAATGACGGAGAGATGGCTAAGCAGCAAAGGAAGGCAATGAATTAATACCACAGATTTGCTTCTGCCACTACCAACGATTCATCTCAATTCAAGATCCCAGCGGAAGCAGCAAGCTCTGTCAGTAAAAAAAAAAAAAAAAAAAAACATAAGCAAAGTCAGCACAGTGTCACAGCCATCTCAATTAATAATAAAGAAACGTGTAGAGACAAATAACCTTTGCTTGATGATCTTATGCAACACCAAGGACAAAAGTCAACCAAGCAGGAAATTGAGAGCCACAGCCGATTCTAGAGTTACTGTTATTGAAGAAGAAGACAGGTTGGACAAGCAAGTGTGAGGAGGCCGTCGTTTTATCTTAAAAAGCTAGGGTTTCTCACTTCATTAATTTCCTAGTTGAGACTAGGAAAATATGGCAGAAATTCTAAATTTTCTGCTATATATGGCAATAATATTTTGAGTGCAGAAATTTTGTGAATAAATATTTTATTCAGAAAAATCAAGGATTTATGCCATAAATATTTAAGCAAAAAAAATATTCTTATATCATTGGGTTTGTCACCTGCCCATTTGGGGTCCTTGCCATATTTACGAAATTAAATTCTGATTGTGAGGGAATTTCTACAAAAAAAAATAAAAATTAAATCAAGATTTTGGGAGAATCTCTACGAAATTAAATCAAGATTCCAAGGGAATCTCTATAGCTTTGGAGTTCTACAAGCTTGCTTCATTCATGGCTAGGTCTTCATATTGCGCAGCAAAATATATATATATATAAAGTGCTGGTGGCTAGGGAAGTGAATGGTGATTAGGGCAAAACCTTATTGTGCATTTTATAACGTGAGATGGAAGTTTTACCTATTTACTTTTCTACTTCGTTTTAAGAAATTATCAAGCCATTGAAGATTTCTAACCTATAGAAGTCCAAATGAGTTTGGTAGGTCGTAATTACTTATATCAATTATGGGAATGTCAGCCATGCATCAATTGAGAACAAAAACAGAGGCTTTCATCTCTAATTCACTACCTACCAATTCAAAAAAATGAGTAGGGCTGTAAAACGGGAAATTTCAAAGCCACATATGGAAGCTATATGAATGAAAAGAAGAAATCCATTCGCAGATTACCCATTTATTTGGGACTCATGGAAAGTGGCCATGCATGGTTATTAAAGGTCTCAAGTCAAATCAAGAAGAAAAAAAAAAGCATCAAGGCAATGACTAAAATTATCGATGTCAAAGGCACAAAGCAAAAATCAAGCTGGCTAGCTAATTCATCCAAGTAAGCTGATTACAAAGCACGCGAAATGTGCCATAAAAAAAAAAGCAACTTCAAGTCACACCTCAAGCACGTGACAACCACATGTTTACGGCGCATCTTGAAGTGGGGGGCATTTGTAGACACAAGAAATTTAATGAAAATAAAATTCATTAAATAAATCGGTCAATGTTTGAAATTTTGACTAAACAAGCTTAGTTGGCACATGGGTCCTACAAAAGACACACGTGGCTCATATGTCATCAAAATTATGTGAGCTTCGAGGATGACACATGTCTAAACACAAGTGATCCATTGATTGAATGACGTGGAAGCATCTTCAAATTATCGTTGATTGATTGTTGCTCGAGTAAAGCATTTAAAGCGGATTAATCGTATTAAACTGATTGATCTTGACGAAAATCAAGTATTAAATACAAATATCGATCAGATTAAATTATTTAATTCTGATTGAAATCAAGTATTAAATTCAAATATCAATCAGATTAGATTATTTAAATTCTGATTGAAATCGGGCATTAAATCAAATCGAAATTGATTGACATATTCCTTAAATAAAAGATAATTAAATCAATCAATTAAAACTGATTGATTTAATTACACAATTACGGAATGTGATTAATGCTATGTCATCGAGACGCCGATACTATAAATACCCCTTCTCAAATCAAGAGAAGGACTTCAGCCAAAATAGAGAAGAAAATACTCTCAGAATCTCTGAAGCCTCCCAAGCACGTGTGAAGAACCCTCAAGCTGCCAAATAGCCGGTTCCTCACCAACCTCAAGTCAAAGCGTTCGTCACGTGTCAACTCTCGTGATCATCATACCACTCAAGATCAAGCGTCAAGCCCTTGAGCGAAATTCATCGTCGGAGATTGAATCAGAGGATTACCAAAGATTGTAACCCGCACTTAAATTAATAAAATTATTATTTTTGTACACGTGTCTGTATCTTGTTTGCTTTCAGATTTTCGTGTTTACAAAGTGACAGGAAATACTTCTGCTATTGCACTAGCAATTGCTGCAGATTGGTCTGTAAGTATGGTCTTTGGTTGCTTTCCAGACATCGCTCCAAGAAAAGTCTCAAAAAGCCACTTAAAGGACTCAATGGTTTCGTCATATAATAGAGCTGCACCAAACACCACTGTTTGCTTATGATGATTGACCCCAACAAATGGAGCAAATGGTCTACCATATTCATTAGTTTGATAAGTTGTGTCAAAACAAACGACATCCCCAAAAAGACCATAATCACTTATTGAACGCTCATCTGCCCAAAAAATATTTGTGATCATATCATCCTCATCAAGCTGCATTGAATAAAAAGAAGATGAATTATCCTCTTTCATTTTTTGGAAGTATTGCAATATAGATCCAGCATCTCCCTTTTCCATCTTCACCCTTCGCTTTCGATGTATGTAATTTCGATAGTCCTTTTCCATAAAACCAAGATTCTCTCGTCCTCCAACTTCTCTACTCATCAATTCAACTGTTGCTTTTGCTGAAATTCCTGACATCTCAGCATCATCAGCATGCTCTTTTTGAGCTTTAGAGAAACTTCTATTGATCTTTAACATATGCTTCATAGGTGTTTTAATCAACTTATGATTATGATTCCTCTCAAACGACACAATCTTTAATTTTCCGTTGTTTTGACGATAGCAACTCATATGGGCTTTACAACCGACCCTTGTAACTGGTACTGAATAAGATGTTTCCCCCTTTGTTTTGGTCTTTCGGTAACCTTCTTTTGAGCAACAATAAACTAACCTAACAACCAAACCCTTCTTGTTTCTTGTCCTGCGTTGTTTCCTCACATTGAAACCAGATTTTCCTCCATATTTAGCACAAGCTCTATATGCACTCTCATCGGAACTAAACTCCATTCCGATATATAGTTCTTCTTTCTTCTCTTTGTCTTCATTTGAGTTTAAAAAAGAATCATTACTTCTTGATTGAAAAGTCTCCTCAGGTTGCACATCAACTTCATCTTCACTTACTAAATCATCTTCTTCCTCACCTTGCAAATCGATTTCACTCTCACCCAGCAAACTGAACTCATCATTACATTGCAAACTGAATTCATTCTCATCTGGAAAAGCAACTTCACTACCACTTAATAACTCATTACTTATACATTCTGTATTCTTTGTAACCTGCAATATTAATGCATATTAATTCTAAATTTTATTTGTTTCCTACAACAACCTTAAATTTTGACCACGATATCAACTATTACCGAAGAAGAAGAATTGATCAAGCTATATTCCAATTGACCAGGAACAAAAAGTTACTGCAACAGAGACTTGAATTAACTATCTCTTTAGAGAAGAAGACAGCAGTTCGGGCAAGCTTCTAACTATATAAGCGTAATCAAAGAGCTAAGCTATAGCACTGTTCTGCCACTACGTTCTATACTCAATGGTTTCGATCATATAGCTATATATGTATAATCAACAAAACCATATTCAATTGACCAAACATATCAAAAAAAAAAAAAAAGATGAATTAATCGAAACCATATGTTGATATAAGCAAATATCAAAACTCAATCATGAATTCATCGAACCATATAAATTGATCAAAACCATATGCTGATATTAATATTACCTCCTGTCCAAGCGTCTGTTCGTCAGAGATGGTATCCATAGGTGGAGCTCAATCAGTATGGATTGACCTAGCGACGTCTCAGTTTCAAGACTTTCTCTGTTCTTCGTCCTCGCCAAAAAAACCATATGGATTTGGGAACGGCGTTAACTAACGTCGTTCCTAATTGAGTTAGAACTCATTTTTTATTTTTTATTATTTCTTTTATTAATAGTTAAGTTAGAGTTTTATTTTTTTTCACTCAAAAGATATGTGGCTATTTCTGATTGGTAGGTTGGGAGAGAGGTGAACCTGCAGGTTCACACAGGGGGTGAACCCAATTAAGAATTGTTCTTTTCTTAATGTCTTTCTTTATTTCTTTCTTACCTAAAGTTTTTGCAGGTTAATGAGGCCTTGAAACCATGGCTTATTCCGGTAGTTATTGGATAAATAGAACTGAGCAGGGATGAGATCAACTAGCTTGTCCATAAATTGAGAATGCTGATGGATAATAGACTTCAAATAAAGAATTGGATTCTTGTCTCTCTATCTGTTTTATTCTTCATCCTTTTCCCCATTTAAGCAAGATGAAGCCAATTAACAAATAACATTGGCTGCTCTTCATGAGAAGCAGTGTAATTATATTTGTAAATTGCTTTGATTTTTGTAAAACATTAGGGTTTTGATAATATACAAAATATTTTCTCAAAAACATTCTGTTTTTAAATTGAAAATAAATAAATCCATGTCATTGAAATTTATGGAATGATATTGATGAAGTGTTGTATGCCACATCATTTGGTACTCAATTTTGGTATAAATATTTGGTGTCTCAAGCATTTTCCTTTTTCCAATTAGAATAGCTCTACTTTCTGTGTCGAAATTGAGCATGATGGATAAAACATACATTTATGTATTAAAAGAAATAAAAAATAGTCTAATTTTCCTTATATTATTTTATAATTATTTACAAATAATTAGATAAACACAATAAATTTCTATACATGGCCTCCCCATTTAATACAAGAATAAAGTTAGAAACCATCTAATTAATTTTTTTTTAAAATAAATATTAATTAAATTGGGTGAGAAATTATATAATTTATAATTTCGGAATCAATGTCATTAAATGTTTTAGTTAATTTCCTTTTTTTGTTCTAAAAGTTATGATTAGTCAATTAATATGTAATATAAAACATCACATATATATAGAAAACTTTGTAATTGTAATTCTTTTATCTCCTCTAGTGACAAATTCATAGTTCCACAACTATGGAAACTCCTGATATAGTTTTGGTTGAATGCTCAACTCAAAATTTTATACTTGATCAACACGATGTTTGGTGGATGAGAACTCAAATAATACAAAACCTATCTCTACGCAAGGGAACAATAATAAATCTGTATGGATTTCCCAATCAATAACTAAGTCAAGGAATCAATATGGTCATTCACAAAACGTCAATATACTAATATACACTAATAATATCATTTCAAAAAAAATATACACTAATAATATTAAAATAGTAGCATTAATCTAGTCGAGTAATAGGATATTTCATGATTTTTGAGATTAAGGATATTTTTTTTTTTTGAATAAAGAGATTAAGGTTATTTTAGGTACTTTGGGCTGTGTATTTAGCAAAATATTAGATTGAGACATTAAATGAATGATGTATTTAGTAGGGGGTGTGTATTTAAAACTTCTCCAGAATGTAACTTTATCAGAGTGTGAAAAAAAAAATCAGACAAACTAAGTAGCAACTAATGAAAGTTGAAACAACAATACTTAGAAGTGTAGTAGCAGACTAGTCTATAATCGAGTTTTAACATTATTCCTAATTAATAGGTAGTGAAAAACAAACCACTACTACTTAGTTTATTTTTATTTTTTTTAAGGGTCCATGCGGCTGCCCTCAAGTCTTGATTAATAAAACCGCAGAATACTTAGGGAGGGAGGGGGAGACATGGTGCCTAAATTCTGGATTACAATATGCAACAATAGAACTTTCTGAAGTAATAACAAGAGTCTCAGCTAAAACAATGTATTCTAACAAGCACCAACTAGCGAAAAGTGCTATAGTGACTGCTCCATTCGCTTAACAATTGTGGTGACATACCAGAAAGATAACTCTATTACGAAGAAGAGTCATTGTAAATACCACAGCTTTTCCACTATGTTGCCACACACACACACACACACACACATATATATATATATATATATAGTTTCTTGCTGCCACTAGAAGGTTGCGACCATTTGACCAAGCAAAAAACTCGCCACCTACTTAGATTAAACACATTATTGCCACTAGAAAGTTGCGACTATTTGCAAATGCAAGGAACCTAGGGCAAACAAGGCACACAAGGCGCACAGACCAAGACAAAGCCCAACTTATCCTACCAAAATATGGCAGAAACTTATTAGCAACAAAACAACAATGGTACAAAAATAACTATAACCTAAACAACTATTAACCAAAGACCACAAGCGAAGGCCCAACACCAAAGGGCCGAGCCAACCACCACCCTCCCAAGCAAGGAATCTTAGCGCTGCAGGCAATCAACTCGGCCGCCAATGACAACCTTGTTACCATGCATCACCACACCACTGCGCCACCTCACAGCAACCACACGCCGCTGAATCCTAGCTGATGTTAGTATTCGGATCCCAAGCTGAAGTCGACCCCTTTCGTCATCTTTGCCATGAGATCACAAACCCAACCATTGACTAGAATTTAGTATCGTTAGAGGCACCAGATCCACCCGCCGGCCAACAATACCCCAACGCTGATCCTCACTAGTGCTCGCCCACGATCCAAGAAAATCAGATCGAGATCGATCACCCCAACCTAGGATCAAACCCCCGACCCTCTTCCCTGGACCACGCCTCTACCATAAAACCACTCTTGTAGCCTTGACCAACATCCTTTCCAGGGCTGGAACACAGCAATGGGAGCACCGACGACAGTTGGCTAGGAGAGAGTGCACTCACACGGGATCTCCTTTTTGACTTCCCATGTGGGGCACGTTCTGTAGTAAAAGGTTTTTTTTTTTCACACATACTGAGCTTCTTTTAAGATATGCAAAAGGCATCTTCATTTCTAGAATATTACATTTGTACTAGGTATCAAAAGTGCAAACATATCTATGCATAAGGTAGTGAAAAAAAAAGTAGGATAGTTTTAATATTGTTCCTAATCAGAAGGTGGTTTTAACATTAAACCCATACCTAACTAAAAGGCAAATAATATGAAGGAGAAAGTGAAAAGATAATGAGAGAACCTTAGATATAGAGATATATATAAACTTCAATTTTTAGAAACTTGTGAAATCTTACCTACAAATAAGGCATATAAATGTGAAATGAAAATGTCTAATCAAATTTTAAAACAAAAATTGACTAACACCATAATCGATTCTATATTGAAGTCAAGCAAAAACTTCTTACCAATCCTATATTAAAGGTAGCTAAGAATTGAAGAGGTCACGTCAATAAAACATAAAAATGAGCTAAGAAGGGAGAAGCTCACAAAAGAGACAGGTATGAGAGAAAAGAAAGAAACAAAGAAATGAGACGTATGTATTGGAAAAAAGATGGCCATGGAAGAAAATAGAGGAAGAAAGAGATGATTCGGTTTCGGTAGGAAAGAGAAGGAAACGTTATGATTGTTAGGTGCTAACCAATATATAAGGAGTTCATAAAAGTTAATGCATTAAGCCATTAATGATTAACTTTGATTAAAAATAAAATTTAAGGAAACCTTGTTTAGAAAATAAATTAAACTTTGTATTCAATGAAATCTTGTTTGACCTATCTATAATTATGTTAGTTATGATGACAATATATTGTAATTTATTACAAAATTGTATAATAGGAATGCAAAAAAATATATTCATTGAATAAAACTGAAAAGGAAAGAAATCCTATGTGGCAGGTGAGTCATAGGACCGTAACTAACAAAAAAAGATTCGTCTGGATTGCATCTAATACAAATTAATGATGAATTTTGGACTTAAAATCAGTTTTGTCTAGATTTTATAGGCCATTAGTTCATTAAATTTAGGGAAAATTTTGGTAAGTGAACCTGAAGTTTGGCCCACTATGAATTTTTGTACATGAAGTTCCAAAATATAAACTTTGGTACATCAAATTGCAAGCCCGACCTAATATATGTACATGACATCAATGAGGCGGTTAGTTTGTGTGACAGGTGTCATATTTTGAGGGGTAAAACGATCTCTCTCTTTCTGTTCCCCTCTCTCACTTAACTTCATTGATTTTACCTATTAAATCCCAAGCCCTTCTGCTCATAACCACCACCACCGCTGTCGACGACGCCTCCACCCCCAACCTCACCACCTGTCTCTACCACACCGACTTTGCCTTCTTCTTCTTGACCTAGTCTCGCTCCTTCCTCGGCGGCTGCTCTCTCTACCTCAACCTCTTCTACCACACCTTCGACTCTCCCCCACCTTCTTCTTCCTCCCCTTTTTTCCACAACAACATCAAGCTTTCTGTACAGGCGCGAGAGATTGAGCTGACCTCGATTGCCAGAGAAGTGGAGGAAGAGTGGAGGGTTTGAATTAGGGCGAGTGGTAGCGAGACGTTGCAATTCTCTATTAGTTTTGAATTGGATCAGGGAAAAAACCCAATCGATTGGGCTATAGCAGATGACGTTGAGGTCGCCGCCGGTGTAGTAAGGAACAACCCATTCCAAATACTCGTTGCAGTCGAAGGACCCGAGGAAGGACGGCAAAAATGGGTGCAGATTTTGGGTCGTGGACCAACAGTGATTGGTGGTGGGGATGGGGTTGGGATTAGAATTGGGGTTGAGTTTGGTGGGTATGGATTCGGAAGGTGGAGGAGATGTGGTGGTCGTGGCCATGGAGGAGAGAAAGGGGATAGGTCTATGTACATAGAGAGAGAGAGTGTGTGTGTGTGTGTGTGAGAGAGAGAGAGATTGAGGAAACTAAAAGTACTAAATTACCCTTTGACAAATGAATAATGACATAAGGGTTAACGCTATTATTGATGTCGTGTACATATATTAGGTCAGGCTTGCAATTTGATGTACTAAAGTTTATGTTTTGGAACTCCATGTATTGAAATTCATAGTGAGCCTAACTTCATGTACTATTCCTGAATTTTTCCCTTAAATTTGTTTTATATATGATGAGATTTGAGTTAATTTGAGATGTCATTGCTATATATATTGCAACAGAGACTTGCTCACTTAAGGGACTTTTTTTTAAGGGATTGTGAGGGACAAGTGAATCTAACGGCTAAAAATAAATGTACAGTTTTAAGTTGTTATAATTTCAACTTCTAAATTTAATATATGTGGTCGAAATGTATTTGTCCTTCACAGTCCTTTTAAACTGTCCCTTAAGTGAACAATATTAGAACAATTAGACAACAATAATAAGTACAAAACATTGTCCAAAATGCTACAGTACAACGACAAGTATTCGGTGTGTCATGTCACATCACACATACATTTAATTTTCAAAGTCTCCACACCACACTTTATGCCAAAATGATTGTCATATGTATAAAATACGCACAATAGCTAGAAAATAAGAACCGGCTTGTTAATTACAAAGAGACAACAGAGAGCTCATGTTGCCTGTTGTTTGAATAAAAAACCCACAACAGCATATTGTTGTTGACAGATACCAGATACAGACCATAATATCTGTCGACCGTATGATCGATATACAACGGATAATATTTGTCATCTGACGTAGTTCATCAGATAGTGCCTTGATAGACCACGGAAATGCTCAATGTGGGACAACGGATTTTAACCGTCGTGTGAAGCGTTTTTTTTTTGTAGTAGTGCCACTTGATTAGCTTGGTAGTAGAGCCTGAAGGAAAGGGTTTGGTGAGATAGTCGGAGTTATCAGACAGAGTTCTCGGCCGAATCAACGATTTATCAGATTCTTGCTGCTAGGTTTTGATGTACAACTTTGTTGTATATTTCAAGAATTAATGAATTAAAAATAAAAATAATCTAAGTAATGAATTTTTTCAACAAATTTGTTGTATATTTCAAGAATTATTTTCCGCGTACAACGACTAATGTTCATAGTGAAAATTTAATATTATCTTAGATACATTTTTGAATAGTTTACCTGCAACTAACACATGTAATAATACAATTGACAGAGCCAAAGAATGAAGAAGGTCAGGACACAATTTTAGAAAAAAGTTGAGAACGGTTGTTGCCCAGTTATCTCTTATTGGATATATGTCTTTCATTTTTAAATTATTAGTTATATTGGAGGAGAATGAAACCTTATCTAGCCTAATCCTAATCTAATTCTCAACCCCCCACCAGTTGGGCTAATCTCAAGAGCTTTTTGTTTTTTTATTGGGTCGATAGACACTATCAGAAAACTTTGTTAAGAGAATTCCAAAAAAAACTAAGAAACAATTAGATTTTTTTTTTTTTGAGGGAAAAGAGGTCAGATAAGAAACAATTAGATTAGTTTGTGCCTCTTGATTTTAGTTCCTTCTTTTTGCTCAAAGATTGTCAGTTCTGTTCTTTGTTTTTTTTTTTTTTTTTTATTATTTTTTTTTTTTGAGAAACTGTCAACTCAATTTTATTAATAATAAACAGAATAAAAATTACAACTGATAGATGTAGAAACTACATCAAAATATAAAATAACAAAAGAAATACTAGATGCAACAAAGCATCGGAAATAAAACCTAACAAGGGTACGAAGGGATGCAATTAAGCATTTGATGAAGCACCGGACAGAGTCCGGGCTATATAAAACGGGATCAATAGTATGGTCAACCATACTTCCACGCAAAGATATACGTCGAATAAAGGGTAACCTTCTATCAAGAGAACCGCCGGTAGTGTGACCGACCTTGCCTACTCCACGCAAAATAATGCGCTTAATAGAGAGCAATCTTCTACCTAAGTAACCGAAGAAGTAATTCCAGCATGCAGATAAATTTAGGGCCGACCAGAAATCTCCCGGATCCCAAATGCGAACCCTAACAGCTTCGGGCTCATTCACCACCTGCCAAGCCCCAATAAGGCAGAGCCAGCCCAAAGCCCTAGTTGGGCAACCCAGCAGAAAAGCCCAAGCCCACCAGGATCTACTTTGGGCACCCAAAGCCTCTCTGGGCACCCACCTTGAACGCGGCTCTGACCGCTGCTCCACCGTCCGTCGTCGGAGCAGGCACACCCCGCTCCCACCAACGTGACTCCACCAGCCTCCACCAGAAGTAGCGCAGGTCCAGCCCAAAGTCCAAGCGCTGCTCCACCCCGATCGCCGCTCCAACACGCTGGAAAACTGGATCGGAATCCGGCCCCTCACCGTCGACTGGAACCGTGCCCGAGGCGGCCGAAAGCACCCGACTCTCATGGCCATCCTGATCCGCAAAAGCAATGTCGCCATTGCTTCTCCCCATTGAACAGAGGCACGATCAGAATGGATTCGAAGGGAAGAGAGTACCCCAGGCCACAAGTGACCCACCATCTGCTGCCACGGCGTCAGCGCTGCCAGATCTGACCCACTGTCCTCCGATTTCAGTTGAGCCCGGATTGGACAAAGACGACGAACTCTCGGTGCCATCCCAGTCCAGGTATACCCCGCCTCGACTTCCCTCCTCAGAAAAGAACAGCCAAGATCAGAGAGCATCTGAGAAAAAGAGGTCGTCGCCGGCAAGATTGCGAGCCACGATCTATCAGACGACATGGAATGATCCGTGCGCCAAGGTCTCAGCGCCGAGAACGATGCCGGAATTTTGCTCCATCGTTGATAGAGTAAGGTGCAGAGAGGCCAAGAACGGCGCTCTCCCAACCCTAACAGAGCGCTAGGTCCCATATATAATTCTATATGTAAAACCTCATGGATTCTGGATGTATTTCCTTTCAGTTCTGTTCTTTGTTAGCTTTCCTTGTATTGTTCTCTTGGAAGGGGTTTTGGCCTAGTCCCCTCCTTCCTTCTGTACATTCTTTTTCTATTAATAAAATTTCGAATAAGGGCGAGGAGTTTGCCCTTATTTCGCTTCCCTAAAAAAAAAAAAGATTAGGAGGAAATGAAGTCCAAATCCCGACAAACTAGCAAAATATTGACGTGCCCGTCTGATTTTGGAAATTTTATCATTAGTGGTGAAATCTTGTTTTCCTGAAGTGTCCTAAACTTGAAGATGAAATCGAGATTTGAAAACATGCAATTTACCGTGATTGGTTATCTTCTAAACATTCAAGGTAGCTTCATAACAGAAAGGTAATCAACATGAGGCCTCAGCAGGCCTTGCTTAAAATAGTGTTGTCGGTCGGCTGAATGTTTATATAGCCTGCATTGCTTTGAAGTTTTGTCGTCTTGCTGGCTGCTTGAATTCCATTGTATTTTAGAATTTTGAAGTGATATACCTCTGAAGAACTGTTCCTTGCTGTCGCAAAAAGTGATAGGTTGGTCCAGAGATGAGAAGGCATTTTAATGTGTAAAGGAAAAGTAAAGGGCGAAGAATCTCCTTAATTGCTAATATGAAATAGAATTCTCCTAGTTCCCACCATAATTATAAAGATTGTCTGACCCAAGTCTAAGCTATAAAGTAGTGCTTTCTTTATGTTGTTGCTTTAGATGTTAGGCTGGTAGCTTTATTTTGACATGAAAATAGATTTTAAGAAAGAGTCCTTGTTGAAGTTTCTATTTTCTATGGGCTGTTTGGTGCTGGAGGGTTCAAATGGTTAGTTTCTGTAGAAAGCAATAGTCCAGTTCATCTTCCTATTTTGTATGTGTAAAATTTAGCTCAGGAAATATGATCAGCATCTATCCTTCTGTTACTGTCTCAAACACCACGTTTAAGTTTTAATGGCAATTAGTTTTTAGAATCATTGATTACGTTGTGAGCAGCAAATGTAATTAACGTAGAGATAATCACCTGGGTGATAAAATAGTATGATAGGTTGGCTGCTCCATTTCCAAATGAGAGATGAGCAGTTGGAAAACTTGGAATTCATCTACTGCTTTATAGGACATGATCGAGCTCGATCTTGCTCGAAATTAAGAGAAGAATATCCATTTGAGGTTTGAAAGATTACTGGGAAGAGAAAAGATTTTTTTTAGCATTTGTACAAAGAAAATTGTTCATGTTCTTATTCTTTTTCCTTGGTGGGTGTTTGGATGAACATTTTAGTATATTCTTCAATGGCTGGTGATGTAATGCCGAGTGTCCTTGTCTTAAGCAAAGCCAAGACTGATAAGAGATGGCATTCTTTATTAACAACTCAAAGCTGCAACATAATCATGTAACTACTACAAAGCCCCACCACTTTCCCATGCCCCTCTTGCATCCCTATATCTCCCAATTCTTCAAATTCAAGTACGAAAGAGCTACATTGCAACAAAATCAAAAGCAAAACATATTTGAGGCTTCAATATTGTGCTTCCTTAAATTTAAATGAACTCTTTGATCTGCATGCAAGTTCGAAGTTATGAACTAAGACCCCAACTGCAACCGAAGAATGGTAGCACAACTCAAATCTTTCACTTCGTAACAAGGAACATGGAAGTAATAAAAAAGGAGATGTTTGCAAGAATGAATGAGCCAGCGCGCAATGTTCCTTTGAAAGGTTAGCCAAGTTGTGGCTCAATCAATTCCAAGGTATTTCCTAAAGGGTCTTCAAACTTCTGGTTAGTGTTTGTAAAGATTGTCAGGCAACAAATCAGCCACTTTGGTGGAGAAAATGCGGTGATGCCAATGGTGTTCAATGGTACAAATGAGAGAAGGGAACATACAGATCTTAGGAAATTGCTTTTCGTTACAAAAGAGATCAAAAGGTAGGAATGACATATAACCTCGGATGTAGGGATACATGCTGCTCAAGTTTAACCAACTTAATTCCATCCTCACACTAAACTAAATGCAATAGGGCATTCTGATTTGAATGGTATCCTTGTAAGTTGTTAGAGAAAGCAGTCAAATAGATTGTGCATGTCGTTTATTCTAGCATTACTTTCTCCTCTCACTTTTTCCCACACTTTCATATCAATTCAGTTTGATACAATTAAATATTTATATTCTTTATATGTAGTATAGTATGATTCTTTACTTCACCCAGATCTTACGCATTTTAAACAAGACCATTGAAAGCAAAAGGGATTATAGCGATTCAAACATTCCGCGCGAAAGCACAGCTCGAAAGCATTCAAACCAGTTACTTGAATTTGAGTATAGTGATCTCTGATCCCTTGGTATGGCTTTGAAGTTTAGTTTCTGCTATTTCAATTAGTCTAAGAGAATAATTGAGTGAAAAAAATAAAAGCATATAGTATAATCGAGAATTGAAATGTAGTACATAGTTCCACCAGAACTCTAAAGCAGTGGTTTATTTATTTTATTGCTCCATTTGGTAAGCTTTTAGCTCCTTTCACACGAACTAATTTAAAGAATTGGTCATGGTGTAGCAACAAAGAAAGAAAAATAGTCGGTGCATGGTTGAAACAGGAAATTTTGTACTTTACTGCTTACTTCTGCTGTAAGATGGACTGAGATACTTTAGTATCTTCATTTCGAAGAGTTATATGAGTTGAAACTATTTAGGGTTAATATAGAGGCATTCCGTTCATCCCTTAAAGATTAAGTTTACTTGTTACTATTTCTTGTTTAGGCTACTCCATCTCTGGTTTATGCATTCTGCTCCACTGAGTGACACAACACAAATTCCTTTTTGTCCACCTCTAACAACATTCAGTCATGTTAATTTGGGACAATAATTGCAACAGTTCTTAGAATCATTGATTAATAAGAGCAGAAAATGTGATTAACATAGAAATAATCAACTGGAAGACAAAAAGAATCTATGTATATAATGCACATCTAGAAACGAGGATCTTGACAAATCCTCAAAGACATTACTCATTAAACAGTGACACAATTGCTTATGTTTGATGTGATCCACTAAAAGTGTCGAGATATATATAAAATGTCAGACTATCTGGTAAGAGAGAACATTACTTGCTAGTAAAATTGTCTGGATTGTTACTGCAAATACTTAAACAGATGAAATATTCATCATATGAATAAGTGTCAGCACCTCTTGTGCTAGCCGTTGCTTCAAGTGACCACTTTTTCTTGCAAATGAGAGATGAAAGTTAGAAGCCTTGACTTAAACTGTTGGTTTTCCCTGTAGATAGGACAGGTGCTCTTCTCCACTGATTAGGAGAAAAATATTTGTCTGAGGTTGGAAACAACCAAAAAGCATATATATTTAAAAGAACATATTCTTTAGTTCTTATACTAAGCAAACTGGTTGTTCATGTTCTTATTCTATTATTTGGTAGATATTTAGTTAATTTTTTAGTATTCTTTCAAATATCTGCCATTTTCAGAGTGTATTTGTCTTCAGGTTCATCGATCTAATTAACTTTAAACCTGTCAAGATTGTGATTAAAATGACAGATCTTCATTAACAATTTAAAGCTGCAACATAATCAATCATGTAACCACTACAAAGAATATTATTGACTCCATTGATGAATCCACTAAAATACTAAATACAATTGATAACTCCATTGATGATCCACCAAAATCTTCAATACAATTGATAGGGAATGTAATCGACTATCTATAGTGAGAACAAAACAGAATCACACCACTTTTCCTATGACCCTTTTGTATTCCTAGGAAATAATTTACACACAATTCTCTGAAGTGAAGTATACAAAAACTCAAACCCAAAACCAACTCTAAAAAATTTGACATTCCAGGCTTCAAAATTGCCCTTTCCAATGCCTTCGAATCTTAATGAACTCTTTGATCTGTATGCGACTATGAACTAAGACCCAACTATAATGTCAGACACCTAAAACCAAAAAGAAGGTGCCCAAAAATCAAAACACAGAGACTTTGTAGAATTTCTAGCTCAAGATGATGGACTTTTCATCTGTACTCTTCTGTGTTGTGGAGGGCTTGGAAACCCACCAAACTCTTAAGCTCTTGTCAAGGCCTCCACTATACAACATAAAACCACCACCAACACTATTCGGCGATGCTTGCACGCACTTGACTGGCCCTTCATGGCCACTAATAACCCCAATTTTGGAAAGCTTCCCAAAAGCCTCTCTCTTCCATATACCAATACTCTTATCTGCTGATCCACTACACAACATCTCCCCCATCAAACACATTGACAACACTGCCATTTGATGCGCTTTTGTTTCGCAAACCAACTTCCAACTCGCAACTTGATCACCACCACTAGTACACACTTCCCATCCCATCACAAACCCATCCGAACCGCCTCCATAAACCCATCTCCCATCCTCGGAAACAATCACCGAATTGAAAGAAACATCCTTATGACCCTCTAAAATACCCTTCAAGCAATGGGAGCTCTTCCCCTCTTTTCCCCAAGCCTTGATCTTTCCATCGGCAGAAGCAGAATACACGATCCCTTTACTTGCCACCAACCCATTAATGGCATCATCATGAGCCTTAATCGACTCTACGCACTTCAAATCCGAAACCCTCCACACCTTAAGGGTCTTATCCCACGATCCAGAGTAAATCAACCCATTATAGAAAGCCAGACAAGAGATACTATCAGCATGTTCAATCCACAACTTCTTGTGGTGCCTCCTCGTTTGCACATAATTGCTTTGCTTCATGAACTTCCCCAAATAATCTTTCGTTGTAGGCAGTGTGTCCACAAGCTTAAACACATTCTCTGAACTCCGCGAAACCTTCCAAACTCTGATCCTGCTGTCTTGATGCGCCGTAAAAACCTTGTTCCCAACGGTCACAACCGCCTTCACCGAGCCATCGCCTTGTCCGAACTTGGTGAAAGGCCTCAAATCAGGCTGCTGCCACACGATGATGTCTTTGCCTTGTGAAGCACTGAGAATGAACTCTCCACATAAGGACAGGCACGAAATCGAGCCTTTATGGCCGGCAAGCACAGCCAGTGATCGGTAGGAGAAGGACCCGGACAAGTGCGTGCATGGAAAATGATGGTACTTGATATCCTGGAGCTCGAAACGTGCTGAGGTCGGCGGGCTTTCTTCGGAGGCCTCGCTGCTTGTGCTGCTGATGCTGCTGGTGCTTGCTGCTGTGGCAGAGAGTAAGGGAGTTACTGAGAGGCGTTTGTTTTCTGAAAGAGTCATGGGATGAAACATAGTGTACGCTCAGAAATGAACAGAAAGAGAGAGAGAGAGAGAGAGAGAGGAGCGGAGTTGGGAGGAGGTAGGGGAGTAATGGAGGAGGGGACATATTTAAATGGGGGGAGAGGGGGAGGTGCAACGGCTACTTTGACGTGTGGCAAAGACGAAAATGTATGGAAGGTTTGATTAGTCGTGAATCTAAAAGTAGGTTGGCTTAGAGGGACCACTATACCACACAATGTCTAAAGCTCCATTTCATATTCTATTGATGGAGACCGAGCTGTAGGGCTTTTTCTGCATATTTTACGAGGGTTGTTCGCTGACCAGTTGGACGTCGCGAACAAGGGTTACGTGTACTTTTTCTATTGACTGCAGATTTTTTTCTTAAGAATTATATTCCTTTCTCAAAGGAGATTGAACACCAAGAGTAAACGGAGAAATTATAAATAACTACTATTTAAGTATTTAAGTAACGAGAGAGTGTTATTCCTTAAAAAATAACTTTAGAGAGAATGTGAAGGGAAAGTGAATATAATGACTGAAAATAAATGTATAATTTTAAATTATTGTAATTTTAATTTTTTAATTTCACATAAGTGATTAAGATCCACTTGTCTTAGATGAGCATGACTGATGAAGTTACTCAGCTACTAACTACAATAATAAAAAAAAGCCTCGTAACTAGGTACAATACTGAAATACAATTTAGTACTCGGTAAACACAAAAAAAAAAATTAAATTCTAAAGAATATGCTCTTGCAAGTGCAGGATAATTTACTCTCGAAAGAGAGGTTGTCAAGTGTCGTTCAAGGTCTGGGAGCTTCCTTTTACTCTGATCACGATGAGGGAGGTTGTAGTGGATCTTTGCGGCAGCTTTCTCTTGCCCAAGTGTCACGGGCCGAACTTTGCAATGCGCAAAGCGGACCGTGCGGCACTTGCTAGCAAGCAAGTCAGCCAAGTGAGTACCTTGCAAGGAACAACGAAAGCCACACGATATTAAAATAGTGCTAGCAACAAGCAAGAACACAATTATACAAACGTTGGGCAACCGCGAAGAACAATGAATAATCGAAAGGAAAGATCAAAGAGCAATCTCACGAGACACAGATGATTGAATAATTCCTCTTTTATTGATGGTAAGACGGCAAGGGAGGCAAAAGTACATGTGCTTACCTATACTAGTTCACTAGTCCAAACTATGCCGACTAGGAACTCCTCCCCAAAGAGCATATCGGCCTTACATAAACATGACAGGAGAAACATAAAAAAGGCCGAGGAGACTAATGCTAAAATAAAATAAATTACATAATTTGTAAATTACCAATTCAACCCTAGCACACAAGCAAACCAACCAAAGGCTTGACTAATGACCTTGGGCAAGGTTGCTTGTAGCATTACAAGTGCAGCCCCTAACACCAAGCATATGGCGATGAGGCTCCGACTAGGACGGCGTTGTTAGATCTGAGGCTGAAAGTTGCTAGCAGTGACAATGGCTTCCTTCCTCCAATCTTCATGGGTTTCAATCAATCATTTGACTCATTCGTCAATCTTGGCGAATTGGTGATTTGAAGAGTGACAGTTGGTGCATCGGCAGTTGATGTAGATCATTGGTCTGGCTTACTTGATTGGAGGCAGGTGGTAGGTGCTGTCGATGATGGCGCTAGTTTCATGATGCAATAACAAGTTGGCGGCAAACCCCTAGGGTTCTCCTCTAGTGGATGGTATTCAAACTTCTAATTTTGGGCATGATCTTAAGTTGTAATAGAATTAGGCTTATTCCATTTTCTTTTTTTCCAGTCAAAATGGATGAGGGGTTTGCGAGCTCTTGAGATGTTGTAGATTCTCCCTCAATAATCATGCCTATTTGTAGTTTTTCTTGGGAGTTGATAGAGCGAGTGTTTTTGGTCAGGCGTAAAGGTTTGAAAATGTGGGTTTACTTAGGTAATGACTATTTCTGACAACCTCATTAAGATAAGTCGTTATGTGTAATCTTGCTAAACTGACTATTCTCTCTTAAAAAAAAAAAAAAACTTAAACTAGGTACAATACTTAAAAGAGAACTCAATACCTAATGCTTCATTCGGCAGTTCTATAGAAAAAAACATCACAATGATAGAATTAGGGACAAACAACTTTTGGTCTTGTCTATTTTCAACAATCAATCCCCAACTTCAATCATAAACCCTAAACCAATCAAAAAAATATAAGCCTAGGGATAAATCACGATCGCTAGGTGTTGGCGAACGACAAGACTTATCTGGTAGTCATCTACTAATTGTTGTATGATAATAATAAAAAAGAAAAATTAAGTCATAAGGATTACTGTACCGGATACTCTTCGATAAATTGTTTATTATTATTTTCCAACAACTAATCTCTACTATTATAAAACGAAGTCCTCAGAAGCTTCACTAAATTTTGAGCTATCTTTTTTTTTTTTTTTTGAACGAGTGGGGTGTCAATCCATTATAGTAAAGTAGGAAACATTACAAATATGACTCACCCGGACTCCGGGCAATGACAGAAAAGAGTCATGAATGAATGGTCTAAAGCAAGCCCTAGACTACCCAAACATAATGTAACCATAGGATTAAGCTCCAATGATTCAAGTAACCTTGACACAACTAGGGAAGACTCCAAACGCAGCCAAGATCCCTCCCTAATTTTATTCATGTTCCCAAAGAATAACCCTACGCAGAGGGGGCTTCTCCAGGCTCAATGAACAAGTAAAAAATGAAAATAAAAACTCGAGGCCCAAAAGACCAATATTGAACCAATGTTCGAGCCCAAGCACCAACAAGCCCATGATCCAGAACCAGCCCTTGATCCACTTCAAACCTATTGCCATCAGTGGCAGTACCTCCCGTCGTCGCCGGAACCCTAGAGACGCTCACAAGGCCATGCATTCCGTTGTTGCCTCTGTCATGCCCACCACCATCGTGGTCACCACCCAAAAAAATACGGCTGCCACTGGGAGCAAACATGCCGCTTCCAGTGACCTTGACCCTAATCGCACCTGAGCCATCATGCGTGCAGCCGCATATCTGCAACCCTCCATGAGAGGAATAAGCATCAGAACCGACGCCCCCCCCCCCCCCCCGGGCCGATTATACCCCCATCATCACCTGGCCGCCGCACGTGCCACCGCCACACATCAAATAAAGCTCCAGATCTAACGTTGGCGGACACAGAAGGGAAGCAAGTCGATTCCCCCACAGCCCAACCACCAGAGCGCTCCATAAACCATGCTAGATCTCGACCCACAACACTCCAAGCCGGAGGAAGGCCACCATAACCCATCGCCGGAGACTCAGAGGAGCACCGAGCGCTAGAAACAAGAAGAAGGAAGCCGAAACCTCCTAATGCCAAGAGGATCCAACGCACAACAGCATTGAGACCACCTTCATCAGAGACCAGAGAGGGAGGGTAGCCACCCGTTCGAGTCAAATGAATCAAATTGTTGCCGCCGCCTAGAAACCCTAGGAGAGAACTTCTAGAGAGAGAGCATTTTTTTTTATTACCTAGTTGGTACTATTGAGTGGTTCTATGACTTTTTAAATTTTGAGCTATCTTAGTTACCCATATTGAGTTAATTGATGAAACAAATAAATATAAGGGTTATTATAGTAAGGGGCCGTGACCACTTATCCAATTTTAGCCTAAAAATTGGCCACTTACTCCACTAAGAGATTTTTAACCCCATTTACCCAATCTAACATCTACTTACAGTTTTGCCCCTATTAATCAACTCTCTCCTCTCAGACTCTCTCTCCTTCCCCTCAGTCTTCGATCTATTTCACTTTCCTCCCCCTTCACCGATTTTAGTCTCAGTCTCTCTCTCTCAACTCATCTCAGTCTCAGCCTCTCTCTCTCAACTCGTCTTAGTCTTAGTCTCTCTCTCTCTCTCTCTCTCTCTCTCTCTCTCCATGTCTGCTGGTCGGAAAATGGGTTTGGTTTGTCAAAATCGAGGGAGAGCCAAGCAAATCAGCGGTGAGGGTTTTTCCTATGCTTGCTGCTTTTCTCTCTCGGTCTGGTTCAGTACGGCTTCAAATCCGAAAGCAAGTAGCCGCAGTCCAGTTTGACGACTGCGGAGGAAATCAAGTTGAGTCGCCGACGGCGGAGGGTCTGCTGGAGCGAAATCTAATGGAGGTATTCCTAGGCGGCGAAGGAGGAATTTTACGCCGGTGGCGGGGATGGCTGCAAACAACATGTGGCGGTGGCTGGCTGGGTAGATTTGGTGACCTGTTTTGGGTGCCCAGAGTAATCTGGGTTACCGGATGGCGACGTCAACTTGGATTTATTTATTTTTTTGGTAAATTTGGCAGAAGGCTTATAAGGAAAGAATAAGCAAGAACGAAAAAAAAAAAGTTTTATTGAGTAGTTATACATGTCTATTGCAGGCCAATAATAAGATTATTGGGAGGCAATAATATGAGTATTGGGGGGCAATAATATACATATAAATTGATTAATTGTGCCAGTAGTGTATTCATTTGGTTTTGGGAGTTTATGGAATTCACTGGA
Organism: Rosa rugosa; assembly: GCF_958449725.1. NCBI lineage: Eukaryota > Viridiplantae > Streptophyta > Magnoliopsida > Rosales > Rosaceae > Rosa > Rosa rugosa. The sequence continues at coordinate 5,438,950 of NC_084825.1, forward strand.
GGTCAATAATATGATTATTGGAGGCACTAATATGATTATTGGGAGGCAATAATATGAGTATTGGGGGGCAATAATATGATTACTGGGGGGGCAATAATATGATCAATTGTGCTTGAAGTGTATTCATTTTGGTTTTGGGAGTTCATACAATTCACTGGACGAAAATAATATGATTATTAGAGGCAATAATATGATTTTTGGGAGGCAATAATATGATTACTGGGGGGGTAATAATATGATTACTGGGTATTATTGGGGGGCAATAAATTCAGACGCCAGAATCCCGACACCAGTTTGGTAGCCGAATTTCGGATTCTGGTCAATCGATCACTGGATTCCGATCACCGGTCGCCGGATTTCGGTCACCGGTCGCCGGATTCCGCTGCCGGCCACTAGTCACAGGAGCACAGCATGGTGGAGGATGACTTTTCTCTCTAAGTGAGAAAGAAGGAGAGGGCAAAAAAGTCCTAAAAATAAATAAAAAGAATAAAAAAAGAATTAATTGGGTACTAGGGAAATAATCCCTTAGAGTGTTTTGGGTAAATGGGGTTAAAAAACTGTTAGTAGAGCAAGTGGGCAATTTTGTTGTTAAAATTGGGTAAATGATCATTTCCCCTTATAGTAACTAGCATTTTTCCACACATGCTCTGCATGTGTAAGTTATTTATTTTTTTTTTTTTCAGAAAATAAAAAATAAAAAAGTTGGTTATTGCAGAGAAAATAAAGTGGGAGAGAAAAGTGGGTTGTAGATATTTTTTTTCAAATTTTTTAAAGAAAAATACATTTTGTAAATGTCTTAATTATCCTTATGATTTAATTAATTCTCAAAGTTTATTAATATTTTAGGGTTAATTCAGTCAAAATTTTAAATTTTGGCTAGTATTCATAAGAAGTTTTTTTATTCAGGAGAGGTTTTCGGGTTTGGGTTCTCTGCTAGGGTTTCTGGCTAGGGTTTCTTCTCAAATCTTATTCCTCTCAGCACTCTTTTTGCCTCCACACCATGGTTGATCACGTTACCGCTCACCTTGCTGCGCCCCTGGCTATCTCGGAGGACGGTCGGACGACCTTCGGTCCGGCCGGCGCTCCTGCGGTGTCCTCCCATCACTTTGCGGTGGGCAAATTGCTCTCTGTTACGGCTAAGCGCCGTGCTGATCCAAAGGCCTTTATGGGCACCATGACCTCTCTCTGGGGGCTTGGTAATCGCCTATCTGTCCGGGCACACCAGGATCGCTATGTTTTTCAGTTTTCTCATCTGGAGGACCGGCTAAGGATCGTTAACGGCTGTCCATGGTTTTTTGGCAAGTGGGCTCTTGCGATGGCTGAGTTCGATGGCCTGCAGACTGTGGCAGCGGTTCCTCTCTTGTCGGTGCCAGTTTGGGTCGAGATCATGGGACTACCTCCTGCGCTGGTCACCGAGGGAGCAGTGGCGCTCATTGGAGCCACGCTGGGGGAGGTGGTGAACCTTGACAGGCCGGGTATCCGTAAGGGTATGGCGGCGCGTGTCCGGATCAGACATGCTTTGTCGGCGCCGGTGAGACAGGTCTTCCCTCCCTCCACTTTCGAATTTACGTCTGGTGCATCTGCCACCGTGAGATTCAGGTATGAGCGTCTCGTTGGTTTCTGCCGCGTCTGTGGGATGATGGAACATCAACGTTTGGGGTGTGCTGGGCCTCCAGAGGCGGTTGTGGTCACTGTTGGCCTTAACCCTAACCCTAACTCGGCTAGGGCTTCGTCCTCTGCGGGTCAGTCTGGTCCAACTTTGGCGGAGGTTTTGGCTCAGTCTCCAGCGCCGAATCTATTTTCTGTTCCGCCCAGATCGATTAACTTTCCTGGTTTATCAGGGTCGGCCTTAGCTGCGAATGTGGCTAAGATCCCAGCTCCGGTAACTGTACCTGTTACGAAGCCCTTGCAGGTTGCTGTTAATGCTGATGTTCCCATCACTGGGAAGAAGAGATCTGCAGGTGTGACTTTGATGCAATATTCAAAGCGTAAGAGGACAGAAGCTGCGCTCCCTCCCACTGCCTCGGTTGTTCTGGATTTTGAGCCGGAACTAGCTTTGAAGAATATCAATGGGATTATTCTGGTTTCCCCTGCTAAAAAGGCAAAGGTTGGCCGGCCTCCAGGTCGTAAGAACAATCCCAAACCAACTGGGTTGAAGCCCAAGAAACTGAATGTGGCGGAGGCGAAACCCCGCCGTAAGAGAAATTTTAAGGCAGTTGATCTTTCTCCTTCTTCTGGGGAGGGTCGTATGGAAGACGTCCCGGAAGCATTAGCACCATCTCTGGTTACGGTGGAGAACTCGTCCTCCAGCAAAGCTCCTGAGCTGAAGGAAAGCACTCTCAAGAGTGCCCTAGATTAGGGTGTGTTTTGGGAACATGATTAAATTGGGATGGCCTCTTGATTGTCGTCGGAGGTCCTCCTAGTAGTGTCGGATTTTGTTCTGCAGCATTTGAGCTTCATCTCATGGTTACATTATGTTTGTGTAGTCTAGGGTTTCTTTAGATTACTCATTCATGGCTCTATTCTGTCGTTGCCCGGAATCCGGGTGAGTCATATTTGTAATGTTTCCTACTTTACTATTAATGGACTGACATCCCACGCGTTCAAAAAAAAAAAAAAAAAAATTTAAATTTTGGCTAACAAACCCTCTTCTCTTAATTTTTTTTTCAAATTTTTTAAAGAAAAATACATTTTGTAAATGTCTTAATTATCCTTATGATTTAATTAATTCTCAAAGTTTATTAATATTTTAGGGTTAATTCAGTCAAATTTTAAATTTTGGCTAACAAACCCTCTTCTCTTAATAATAGTATAGATAAACAAAAGAAATAAACAAAAATAAATAAGTACCAGAAATATTTTTGGAAGACGTCATACGTGAGCTATGGGAGAAATATAGAATAAATGATTGCATTCATTCCAAATTCTCACGTCCTAAGGTAAGTGGTCGGATGAACTGATAAATCAAAATTAGACGTGACTCTGTGAATCTGTGCATATACACGAGTAAAAAGCTAGTTTTTTATAAGTTGAGCTCAGAATTTCTCGTCACTGCAGGTGCTTTACTCAGCTTAATTAAATGATTCTAGGTTATTATACAACCTTCAAACTAGACTTCGAAAATGAGACCCACGAGACGCATGGTTCACCGATTCCAAGGTCAGTGGCCGGACGAAAACGATGAAGACAACGGTTAGTCTGTTAGACGACTTGACTCTGGAAATTTCTTCTGCAAATAAATCCAATTGTGATTGACTCACCAGGATAAGCAGACATCCTTTGACACGGTCTCCCCTGAAACAGGGATATTGATATCTTTGTTTCCACCATAGCCGCTGCTGTATTAACTTTAATTTGTTGGAAAAGTTGTTTAGGCCTTTTATAACGATCATCAAAATTTGGCCATAGGATTAATGATTGTGACAAAAGAAAGGAGATGGAATCATACTCGAATGTGATTTGGTTAAGCTTCCTATTGGCACCAAGCCACCAAGTATGATCATTAATAGTCATAAAAATAAAAAAATACCATCATTAATCACATGAATCACATTCACACGCCAATCAACAACTTAATTCGATTAGTTAATTCTATTTTCTCATCTCCGGCTAAGATTAATCTAAAGCTTTAGGACGTCTAATATATTCTATAATCAAAAGCTAGAAGCTTTAGCCTTTAGGTTTTAATATATTGTATCACCAGCTCATATAATTGACCCAATAGCAAAAGCATTGCATTGGACCTAATATTAAACACAGTTTATGCAAAATGGTCGGTTGCGAGTTCTTGGTTTTCTGAGTTATAATAACACGAAGATTGACATATGCTGTAAGGCTCTCTCTCACTTTTTGGCTTTGATTTTTAATTTATTCCAAGACTTCGCATATGGAATAATTCACAAATGTGTCTCCCAAGAAACTTGGGGGGGGGGGGGGGGAAGTCACAAGGAAACCGCATCGCAAACAAAAATGAGAAGAGACAGAGGCAAACAGTGGTTCACTTTTTGGTCTCATATTTACATCTCGACCGTTCAGTTTTTAAGTACTAATGTATCGATCATCTCAGTAAAATTTCAGCCAAATTGATGGTCGTTAAGGCATTGATAACCGCCTTAAAGCTATTACAGTTCAGGTTGGACAAATTTAGTTCGTCCATTGGTTTAAGCGAGTCAGATACCTTATAACTTTGAAGAGAGAGAAAAGATGTGGCAAACCTTGTAACCATCGAACGAATAATCTCCTTATTGCCAGTCAATTTCCTCATAATAGAAAGAACTTGTGTGTACCCATAAATAAATTTCACAATTTACTTAACTCTTTGAATGGTAGTTTCAAAGACTTTCAACTTGCTAATATCCTCTAACATCAAGTCAATACAATAAGCTGCACACAAGTCCACCACAAATTGCTCCTTTGCTTCATTAGTTCCTTTCCCACCCACTTATAATTGGAAGTATTTTCTGTAGCTATTTGGACCACATTCTTCTCCCCTATCTCCTCCACAATACTATTCATGTAATTTAGCATAAACTCTCCATTTTTAATGTATCTAAAGCATCAACCAATTTCAAGAACCATGTACATTTAGGGCTATTTACTAAAAAATTTAGTATAACCCTACTTTTGCCATCCATCCAACCATCTGACATAATAGTGCATACATAGTGGCTCCAATATTTTTTGTGACTATCAATTTTTGAACATCTTCAAATTCTTACTTCAAAATCTAAGTCCTTAACTCACTAGCCCCTTAACATGTGCTCCGCACATGTCAATTGGCTTTTATTTTTTAAAATTAAAAAAATTACAGCAATTTCTCTCCTGATTTTAGAGAAGTTTCTCCTTTTTTCGTGGGAGATATTGCAAATTTATCATAGTCTATTGACTATCTTATCCTCACATAGAAATATTTTGTTTACTAATATCTATATTATGTGAGGGCATATATGGTAGTTCAAAAATTTAACCATTCCTTTAAGAATTTGCTTAATTATATAAGATAAGATGACTAGTTGGAGGTTGAAAACCGCAACCGTATTTGGCAAATTGCTCCAATGCCACAAAATAATAAGGATTATTTGCCACATTGAAAGCCAATGCACTAATATAAAACAAGCGCCCAATTGCCCTACACACATCATGTCTCTCTTCTTTCTGGAATGTAAAATTCAATGTGGCTTGCTGAGGTTTTGAAGATACAAACTTGTCAATCAGTCTTCTAGCCTTTGGTTGATTCGTAGAACCATCGACAAGTAGAGTTTGAGCACTACCACTCTCACTTGCAGCCACATTTGTCACTTCATGATCATGTGCATCTTCTTCTTCTTCTAAACTTTCCAATTCCCCTATCTCCCGAAGCACCACAATCCTTGCTTGTTTCTCTTCTTCATTACTTTTAAGTGCTAAAGTGCACAAATCTTTCATATTTGATGGGATTTTGGGACGAGGTTTGATTCCTTTATGGGTGCCAACTAAATGCTGCTTAACCCTGAATATGCCCCCAGTACTTTTTTTTATCACAAAATATACACAAAAAGTACTTCAACTCCCCGAGAATTGGTTTAGTCCATTGCCAAGCATGATCTTTCCTTGTTGCCCCACTAGTACTAGAACTCATTGTGCCTGCACTACTAAATTTCAAAACTTATATCAATTTAAAGTTTTAAACATAACTACTAAGTAAAGTTTCAAAACATAAAGGAGCACACATAAACTATTGAATTGCATAACTCATCAATCAAAAGGGTGATAAAAAAAGCAAGTCATGCACCAGTAGTCCAATATTGATATTCAAAATGGGAGTAAGATAACACAATGAATAAAAAAAAATAGAGAGAGAGAATGCCTTCACATATTTTGCCTAGTTTCCCTTTATCAAAAACTAGATTTCATCTTACTGAAACCATAAGTGAAATCAAGTTGAACTAGTTGTGGATGATGAAGTATAGATTGATTCTTTTTACACTTAAAAGTTGAACTAACGAGGGAAAGGTGATACTGTAAGCTTAGAACAATATGGCCATTGTCATAACTTTGAGATATGAAGAGAAAACCATTATAAATTTCATTATAAGAATGCCATAACTCATTAAACTGATCAACGCTACTGTCATGCCAATACAAAATGCCTTGCTTGCCTTGGTCATGTGAAATGCACATGCATGTGTTTAGATGGTGTCGTGTAATATGGAGTGTGAGAGATTCTAATGAGAACCACTAAAATGCGATATTCATGAGGCTTTCTAATCAACAGACCCACTTTTTGATCAAATTTATGCAAATCAACCGTTAGATGTTTATGTATGCATGTATAAATCATTTATGCAAATTTTCAACCGAATTGAAAATCATTAAGGCATTCATAATCGTGACTTATCATTTATGTACATGAACGGTTCAGGTTTGACAGATTTGGTTCGATCATTGATTTGATCTAATTCAGTACCCTAACGAATAGCAATTTGGAATTTTTTTTTCAAAAGTGATCTAATCATGCATACATAAACATCTAATGGTTGATTTGCGGTAATGTAATAAAAATGTGAGTCTTCCAAACCATTGATTAGAAAGTCCTTATGAAGTCCTCATTTTAGTAGTCCTCATTAGAAACTCTCCCTATGGAGTATGACTTCTAATAATTATAATCAATATTTCTAATGCTGTCATTCGAAATTCACTTGGTCATTGGATCAATGGTTTCCAAGCCAACCTTGGTATTTGAGATGTTCTTGATGCTGAAACTTGCAGCTTTTTCCTTAGACTTAAGCTTGCTATAGAGAGTCACATTACTCAATTGGTGGTAGAATATGATTCTGCAGTCTTGGTTAGCTCTGACCTCCATAATAACACTAAATTGTATCGCTTGGGTTCTCTATTGTTAAGCTGCAAGTGTTTGATGCAGAAGTTTGAAGATATTTCTGTAAAGCATATATATCGTGAATGCAATATGGTGGCTAATGCACTTGCTAAGAAGGGGAATGAAGTTGATCATGGTGTTCATCTCATGGAAGACCTTGCTAGTTATGCTACTCAGGCTTATCTAGATGATATCTCTAGATTCAGAAGGGTTCCCAGGAGCCAGGGGTTCTCATGGCCCGGGTCAGGGCCGGGCCTACCCTAAATTTTAGGGCTGAGGGTAGGGTAGGGTGGGGCCTAGTCAAAGTCAACGACACTTAGGGCCGGGCTGAGACTTCAATATGTAAGCCCTTACCTGCCCTCAAGACCAAACCTGTAAGCATCAAAATGGCTGGGCTGGGCCAGCCTTCCAAATAGGACTAACTAGGGCTAACAAGGGCTGAAATGACCTTATTTTGTTTAACAAAATACACACACACACACACACATTACTTTGTGTGTGTGTGTGTGTCTATATATATATATATATATATATATATACAGATCCTATCCAGAGTGGAGCTCCGCTTTGAAATTAACGTGTGAAGTTCGAGTTTTGGGTTACTTTTCGGTTGCATAGCCACATCTCAACCGTTCAGTTTTTAGGTACTAGTGTATAGATCATCTCTGCAAATTTTCAGCTAAATTGATGATCGTTAAGGTATCTAACTTGCTTATACCAATGGACGGACTGTGTTTGTCAACCTGAACCGTACTAGCTTTAAGGCAGTTATCAATGCCTTAACGATCATCATTTTGGCTGAAAATTTGCAGAGATGATCTATACACTAGTACCTAAAATTGAACAGTCGAGATGTGAATATGCGACCGAAAAGTGACCGAAAAATCGAAATTCACACGTTAATTTCAAAGCGGAGCTCCGCTCTGGATAGGATTTGTGTGCGTGTGTATATATATATATTAAGTCCGTCCATTGGTTTAAGCGAGTTAGATATCTTAACGATCATCAATTTGGCTGAAAATTTGTAGAGATGATCTATACAGTAGTACCTAAAAACTGAACGGTCGAGATGTGGATATGCGACAGAAAAGTGACCGAAAATTCGAACTTCATACATTAATTTTAAAGCAGAGCTCCGCTCTGGATACTCTGGATAAGATCTATGTATTTATATATAATTTTTTTTTTGACAAAATGTGGCACAATGGTTGTAATCTAAGACTCTCTTTTTTGTTGACCCTATTTAATACATACAATTTTCTGAAGTTACCTTAATAACATTTATAAATATTAGTTAGGGTAGTTATATACAATTAATTATCTCTCTAAATTTTTAAAAATTAACTGTCATTTAACAAAGAAAATAAAGCTTCCTAAATCAATCACAAAATAATAAAGAGATAAGTTGTATGTGGATAAAAAACAGATGAACATATTGAGAAAAGAAAAAATAGAAAATTACTAGGGTTTGTTTGAGCCGTATAAAAGAGCTGGGCTAAGCTTGGTCCTTTTGGACTCAATTGAGCTAGATCGGGCTTCATTTCCATAGCCCTTACCCCTACCCTATTTGAAAAAAAGCCGAGCTTGAAATGGGCTTAGGGCCTAAGGGCCTAATGATGACCTCCCTCTGGCCTAAAACAATTTGACCCGAAGTTTCCCTCCGAAACACAGTCTCACTCTTCCTTTCCTCTCCCTCCTCTTTCAATGTAACGAAATCGCAACGTCTCCTGGTCTAAATCTTCAATCTCTCTGCCTTCTCTTTCAATCCTGATCACTGAAAACCCAATTTCAGCCAAAACCCAATAGGTCGAGGTATGTTTTATTTGGGGTTAATTACTGTGATTCTTCTACTTTGCTTTTCCGGAAAGATTTGGTTTTTAATTTTGGGTTTTCATTTCTCTTTCACTCCCTGTTCTTAGTTTTTGTTTGTTGAATTCTATTGATCTAAATGAGAAAGCTTGATATGGGTTTTGTTTATTTTGACGGATTCTATATATGTTACTGGGTTTTCATAATGCCTACAAAATCTTGAGTTTTTTGGGCTGCTAAGAAACAAAAACTATGTCAATACCCACTTGAATCTTAGTTTGGATGTAAAATTTCTTTGCTTTGCCCACAATTGTGATTCTGCTTGTTTTTATTTTATGGCGTTTATGAATGGTAATCGACATTTTTTTTTCTTGGGTGGTATATCCATGTTTATATGTAGTGAAGTATGTGTTGCTTTCATATTATGCTTCACCCAATTTCTGAATGTTATGTTTTTTGTGGCTGCTTTGTTGTTATTTGACTATGAGCTTTAGCATAACGATTTAACATTTTTCCATTGTGAATCTATGTTAAGGAGGATCTATTTAGTTCACACATTGCCTGTTAAAACTGAGAGACAAGCCTGCCCTTATTATCACGATTCAATGGAGCGGCACAAGCGGTTGGTTGTGTGCTCCGAGAATGAAGTGCTGGCTGAGTACATGTTGAGTAAGTGGCAGGAAATGGCTGACAAGAAGCCCAAAGGAATCTCCGAAAACATTGAAAAGACTCTTACCAAGGCGTACTCCAATGTCTGCAACTCTAAGAATCCTGTTAAAACCCTCAAAGAGTTTTCCCAAATCAAGTGAGTTATAAGCTTGTTTTGAATTTTTTAATGGTTTGTTGGATTTTCATTCATTAGTGTTGGCATTTAGTTTTTCTTGAAGATTAATTCTTCATTAGGCTTAAAATCTTGATTTTAAAAGATATTCTCTTTTGTTTACTGTTCATCAGAATTTTAGAATTTAGTTTCATTAGTTTCTTTTACTAGTTGTTTGGATTGTATAATATGTTAAATTCGTGTAGTACCATAATCAATCTGAATATTTGTACCCTACTATAACTCATGATCAAGGAGAGGTGTACACATAGGAAGCTAAACAATGAAAGTGAGCTATTAATACTTGCATAAAGGGGAAAAAGAAAACTTTTTGATGATTCCGAAATCTATCGAGAGTTTCTTATTTTCATGTTCTATATCATTGGAATGATTCTGTGCACTGCTCATATTTTGGTTTAGGGGTGTTGGGAAATGGATTTTGAAGCTTATGCAAGGGTATTTTGACACCGGTTCAGGCAGTTCTGAACCAGAAGATGTAACTAAAAAGGGTACGTCTTTCTTATTTCCTTGGCTTTACACTCTCTGTTTTCATGAATCGCATTGTATATTCCTTCTTGTTGCTGTCCATTATGGACTTGTTCTTTTATTAGGTAAGAGAACCAAAGGAAGCAAACACTATGTTCCACAAAAGAATTCTGTAGCATATGCTTTACTGGTCACACTTTACAGGTAAACTTAACTAAGTATGCTCTAAAACAGCTGTAACTTGTAATTGAATTTTTTGTCACATTTTTTGAAGTTGGAGTTAACCATTAGTTTTCATCAGGGGAACTGAAAGTGGGAATGAATTTATGCGTAAACAGGAGCTCATTGATGCAGCTGAAGCAAGTGGACTGTCTCGTGTTCCAATTATGTATGTTAACTATTGTATTAGTGTTCTTTCCACTTGTGTTAATATGGATGTCTGTGATGTTTTGGGACCCAATTTGTTGTTCTTAGGCCAGAGAAGGGAAAGGGAATACCGGTACACCTGGGAAATTCTACAAGGGAATGGTATAGTGGTTGGTCCTGCATGAAGACATTGATAACCAAGGGACTGGTTGTGAAATCAAGTTGCCCAGCAAAGTATGACTTTTATCTTACATTCCATTCCCTTGTTTTGTCATGTCGAAAAGAAATTATGTATTTATCTTATACCATTTTTTGTTTTAGAAACTTGTAAATTTTAATGACGAGAGCTGTAGCCTTTTGCCGAGTACAGTTTTAGGGAGCATTACATTACATTATTTGTTAACAAGAAATAATAAATCACACTTTTTCTTTAATTTTTTGCTTATGAAAGCATTTGTTTCTAGAAAAAAAAATTAGTAGGAAAGCTCTACTTTGATGTGAATGATGATTTGCGGCTCGACTATGGTGTGCAGTTTATTTGAAAGTTGATGAGTCATTATACTTAATCTGATTATGTTTAATTGAAGCATGTTTTGTCAAGGGGCACATTTTTTTATAGATATAATGTACTTGAGTTATTTATAGGCTTTAATTGATTACCAGTTGGAAGCTTGTTTGTGATCAATTTCATTACTCTACTTCTCTTAACAGAATGCTGAGAAATCTTGTATCAAGCAAGTTCTTATAAACTTAGACCTCAAAATTGTAGAATTTCACTTGATCATATTTGCACTATTATCAGATGTATAATGCTTCTACAAACTGTAGGTACATGCTTACTCAAGAAGGTAAGGAAGCTGCTCGTGAATGTCTCGTGAGGTCTGGTTTGGCGGATCCTGTAGAAATAATTTCTAATGCCAGGGAGTTGTCTACCGGGGATGTGGACATTTCACATCAGGAACTTTCTAGTCCTGACTCGGCCACAGATATGACATTGTTATCCTGTAATTCAAGTAGGAATAAAAACTCAATTGATATTCCACAGGAATATCTTGACAAGGTAATTATCAAAATGACCTTTCATTTTTATCTTGAATTGTAGCTGGGAATGATAATCCATTTCCATTTTCATACTTCATATTTACTTCTCAGCAGCATTCTTTCCGAGTTTAATTTTTAATTTAAGATTGTGTCTCAGTAGCTTATTTTAGTTGACATCTTTCCTCAGATATGGGTTTAGGTTGTTGTCCACAATATCCTGTTGTGTTGTGGTCTCTGTTCCACTTGATTCTGGACCAATATTTTTTCTTTTCTTTCCAAAACAAATATAAGTTCTGAAGTGACACTGATGTCTTGGATTGAGTTATGTTTGATCACTTGAATGAGAAATAAATAGTTGTTTTCTCCGTAGCTTTCAGATTGTTGATGAAATGGATATTTTGTGATGGAAAAAGCAATTTTGTTAAGAGCACTAGCTGTGTTTATATAATTGTACTCTGCACGGATTCCCTAATTTTTATATCTTTTTCTTTTACACGACTCTGTTTTACATTGTTACTGTGCAATCTTCCTAAATATTTTTGTGGGCATATGAATATGAAGATTCTTAGTTGACTTACTAATAAAATAGACAATTTTAGCGGTGTTATAAAATGGTCACAGTTCTTGGGTGACCGTATATAACTTACACTGCTAAGAAATAGGCCATCAACTCCCTGCGTTTTAGAAAAGGCATGCTTAAGATAAGAAAAGAAAAAGTAGCATGCCATCAATGCCCCAATATGGCGGTGCTCCCATCAACGCAACACCCGCAGACATTAGCAACCCCATTTGACAGTGTTGCTCCAAATATTACAAATAAAAATATAGGCATAGTTAATGGTACTTTATTTCTCTGTTTCTTTTTTGTTTTTTGTTTTTTTGTTTTTTTTTTAAGTTTGTGACGGTGGTTGGCAAACTGTTAATAGTATCACTTTAGACTAATCCTGATTGTCCATGAAAGCGTGGTAATAGTTGACCCCAAAAATCTAAGCCTTCGATAAACAAGCAAACTAAAATAAACGTGGTCCTTCTTTCTATGTTAAGTGATCATATCTGCCATTTTTCTTTGTGTTCAAGTATATTGAGATTTAAGAAAGCTTCACGTGATATAGATCTTTTTCCATTTTGTTTTTACATTTTCCATTGAACTTGACCCTAAGGTACATGAAATATTGCAGCCTTTTGTTTCTTTTGGTCATAGAGCCTTTTACTGTTAGTTTGCTTACTTGGTCAGAAAATTTTTCTCAATTCATTTTCCTTTCTTTAGTTTACACGCATGGGGTATTCTGAGGAACAGATGAACCGAGCTATCAGTGAAGTTTTAGAGACTTCCCATAACAAGGAAATCTCTTCACTATGGCCATCAGTTCTTTGTCGCCTTCGAGAAGATGAGGTTTATGGTTTTCATATGAAGTCTCAAAGCGTAAGGGGAAATCTTCGGGCAACACCATCCACTCATACTCTTGTGAATGGTAATAAGCTTCTATTGTGCTGCCAAATGAATTTGAAATGCTCCAATTTCCTTAAATATTTGATCATCGTCTTATACAGCTCCTTAAAGTTTTCAGGTGATAGAGATTGTGTTAGACTGCCCAACACTTCTAGGGATGGAGGTCCTACACCAAGAATTAATTCTGACAAGGTTGCATCAAAGTCGTTTACGACGGGAGCTCCTTCATCTCCTGTATGTGATGTGTACATACATTTGAAATAAGTTATACTAGTTTTCTATTGGTATACTGTATCCATATATCTTCTTATGTGAGTGATAAATATTATCTATTTTGAAAAGAATATTTCATTAATACATATAATGTTTCAGCATTGCCAGGATACTCCTAATTACTGCATTGTAGGGACATAATCACTATTGGTGTCTTTGTTATTTTTTATTTTTATTTTTTCTATTCTTCGTTTTAAAAGAATAGAGAGGCAATTGAGAGTTATGCTTTCAGGGCTAAATACTTTTGCACCTTGTGCTTTGGAGTCATTTTTATTTTACCCCTATTCTAATTTTAAGAAGTGAGACATTCAACCAACTATTCAAAAATTGTAAAAATTTCTTATCTCCAGCACTTGATCATCAGTATAATCGTTAACTCATGAGATGACGTACATTCTACAATTATGTAATCAGATAATGGTCAAACTGACTTTCAAAGGGATGGAGGTCGGAAAATTTAACAACTTTGACCAGTAGGTTGAAGTTTGTTAAAATTAGAAGTTTGGGGTTGGAATGTAACTGACCCCACAACATGGTGTAGTAATATGTAGGATTGATAAATCTTAAGTGAATATAGCATCTCCATATGTCACTGGTAGAGTTTCAGCCCATTCCCTGGTTCAAGATGACAGTATTTAGAACTCAGTTTGGCTATGCATTTTATGGGCTGCAATTGTTATATGACTCATAACAATGGCGTGACATTGGTCCTGCTTGCCATGCATGTCCAGTCATAGCTAAAAGGAATATATTAAATACTTGCAATAAAAGTAACAGTGCTGACATCCTTGAAGGCGAACTACTGGCACCTATTTCTTTCCCTCCTATAGCTTTTCCGCTCTTTGGAGATTAAGGTGGAGCAATTATAGTAAAACTAATGATTCATGAAAATAAATGAATACATGTATAGAAGCATACTTGATTGCCAAAATGTTGAGCAGAAAAGTATTTTATTGTTTTGAGATGAATCAAGTTAATATGAGTTTTGGAGATATCTCAACAGTGAAAACATATGCTTTTGGTTTTCTTCTTCTTTCATCATGAACAGAAGTAAGACTTTCTCACTATTTTAAAGCATATTGGATCCTGTGTTCCAAATGTTATAATATGAGATTTTGATAAGTCAAAAACCCGAAACATATTGTATTTGACTGCCTTCATTGTTTTTTAATTTCAGTGGAGGCTACCTTTCTGCTCCTTACACAACCTGCCTATGGTGCAGAACCCTGTGTCGTATACGAGACTTAGATTTTGGAGTTTGGACCATTTGTTTCTAAATTTTGCTGCTGTCTTTTGAATTATTATGCTTCTGAAAATACTCCTGTCAAAGGGAACGTGCCAAAATAGCGTCTGTGCTGTTGTACTAGGACTACTATTTTAGGGGCCACATTGTGAACTTCTGGCTGTTGTATTTGCAAAACGGAACAGTAGGGTGGTTACAAAGCTTTTTCTTTATATTTGAAAGTCAATTGTTGCAGGATTATTGAACACTGCATATTGTTACGTGTTGCTCATTGGCTTTCTGGTTTTCTTAGAGTTGTCCTGTGCCAAAGTCTAGTTTGGCTGGTGTTGAAGCAAGTTCGAAAGCTCTGTCTGTGCCACCTTTAAGCTTTGGGGAGAAATTTGAAGATGCATATGAACTAGTCTTTGTATTGGATGATCGAGAACAATTGGCCGCTCAGATGTAAGTAGCATCTGCTTAATTTTATTCAGCAACTTCTTGTTTATTTAAACCATCAAGCCAGTTAAGGATATTTTCTATGACATTTTTTGTGGTCAAGTCAATAGATATTCGTTTTAGCAACCTGGCCTGTAGAGCTCATTGCTTGCACTTATCCATATTTCTTAGTTGGGGATGACTACAGGGCAGCAATACTATATAAAATTAATTCTAAGTGTACAAAAACGAAAAAATTGCGGGTGAAACCTTGGTTTCCTTTTGTTATGTGTACTTTATACTTCTCTATACAGGTTAATCTACAGAGATACAAAAAATGCAGATAAGGAAATAAACCGAAGAAGCTATATGGTTTTATAATTTTTATGAAAGATCTCGATGCACGGTTTCCAAAAATATAGAACTAACAAAAAAGAGAGGCAAAGTACGACAATTGGGGTTGTACGGATAAAATTGTAGATATCTGCGTTCTCTAAGGATGTTTTTGAATCAATCAACTAGTCCAAGGATCTAATTCAGAAATTGACACAGTACTTTAGTGAAAAGAAAAAAAAAAAAAAGTTAAGGAGGGCCCTTAATTTTAACCTAAAAAACCATCTGCTAAGTAGCCATAATTATTGTGTCATCGTGTTCTTGTCTTTTCGTAACTAGTCAGTATGCTTACTGTCGGATGTTTATTATTTTACTGTATGCAATGGTATTGTGCGCTCCTATTCTTTTGCCCACTGTCCTTGCTAGTGTTTATAACAGGTGTGATTAATTGTATGTTGTGGTTTTAGATCACGGTCTAGGAGCATTATCGAGAGTGTTATTTCTGGATGCAAAATCACAGTAGAGGTGAGTTATTGTAGTCTTTAATTTGTTAGTCTTTCACAAAAATAGCAACTTTTGGTATTGTCTTCTGTTGTTTATTTGTTTGTTTGCTTGTTCATTTCTGTAATAGTGTTTGACATGTTATGGTATTTCATGATTGAGTCACCAGGAACTTTTATTAAAATGATGAAACCTTTGTTGCATTCTCTAGATTTAGATGGTTTCATATGTATGCTGGCAAATACCTAGTGGCCTTTCTGATTTGTAAAGTATATACCTGTAGAACTGTCAATAAGAGTGGTAGTTATCAGACTATGTGGTATTAAAAAACATTGATAATCATGAAATTAGGGGTTGATTTGGTCCTGTCACCTGACCTAATAAGCAAGACCTGCTGCCGAATTTGGTTTCCCTCTATGAAACATTAAATTCTCTAACTATTTGGCCTAGGTTAGGCCATGTATCATCAGCTTGTTTTTCACCATATTGGGGATTCTAAGTAATGTTAAAACCTACTTTCTATCCTCAGTGGCTGCAAGTCCTCTTGTTATGTATAATGAGATAGTGATATACTTGAGAACATTACTTCCCAACTACTATCCATTCTGTATAGTTATAAGGTTTGTTAAAGATCATTGCCACACTCCCAAACTCACTTGGCTAGCTTTTGTATCATGATACAAAACTCAGTGTTGCCTCTTGTGTTGTTAAACACGTCTTGGGTTTGTCATAGCGTTCATTATATATTGTTATTTTTCATCCAATTGGCATCATAAGTCAGTTTTCCGCATATCCGAGAAAGTCATCCAAGACTACGAGGAAAAAAGGATGACTTTTTTAATTGTTATTTACGAAGTAAATAGTAAGAAACAAACTGACACTTTTACAGGTTAGACGGTTACCAGTTGGAGACGGAATTTGGATAGCTCGGCACAAACATCTGAAGAATGAATATGTACTTGATTTTATTGTTGAGAGGAAAAATGTTGATGATTTGCGCTGTTCAATCAGAGACAACCGTTACAGGGATCAAAAATTGAGACTTTTGGTATGGAATTTTATTTGAGAGATTCAGTTATCTTTATTGGTATGTTAAGTAGGTTTTTGGGATATTTTTTTTTTTGAGAGATTCAATTATCTTTATCAGTATGTGAAGTAGGAGCTAAGCTATGGTTGACATTCAGTTTATCTTGTTTAAAGTCGGTTTTCCTAATTGAAGTAAACGAATGTTACTGAATGGTGAAGTATTCTTGACTTCATTGGTTTTTAAGTATTTAAGTGAGGGTAAATTTTATAATGATTTTGAACTTGAGCTATGATTGCATTAGTGTGAATGGTTATAACACAAGACACTGATCCTCTTGCTAGATTCTTCATTATATCATTTTTAATGAGAAAGATACATTGTTTATATGTAGTTGCCTGCTATAGAGTTGCTTTTGTTTATTATTTCCAGTCTCTTTTGTCTCTTACTATCTACTGCACAAATTTATTTGCTTGTATTTTGAACTTTATATGCATTTGTTTTGTTTTACTTTATCCTGACATTTTCTTAATTTGCATATAATCAGCGGTGTGGACTTAAGAAGCTGATATATCTCGTGGAAGGTGATCCAAATTCTAGTGAAGCAGCAGAAAGCATCAAAACAGCGTAAGCATTTGTTTGAATATTCTTAAGGGCTATATTTTTTCCTACTTGATTATAGGTACTTCTGTTTAAATCGAATCGTCGTGTTTAAAGTAAGAAAATAAACTGCGACTATGTAATAATTTTTTGTTAGATCTTCTCTTGCAGTATGACCAACACCCGTGTAATTATTGTTCGTCTTCTGACTTTGTTGAATATTTATGTTCTCTATTTTGGTCCTTCTTTTAATAAGAGATTGTTTCTTATAAAAAAAAGAAAAAAAGAAAGATTCTCTATTGCTTTATTAATTGGTCGTTTGACAGTTGGAGGTCTGATAGTTTCCAGTAGATAATATTACTAATGATGGTCGAGTTTTATGGTGATACTAAGACGTGGCTTTAATAGATTAGTGAATGATTAAGATCATGCGTATTTTGGTTTAGCTTGGCTTGGTTGTGTCATCAGTCTTGGCCCAAGCTTTAGCCTGAGGTTACAGACAAGCCATTCCAGTAATCCTATTATATCAAGATTTATACAAAAAAGTTGCACGGAAGTACAAAAAATTACAATTTTATCCATCAACTAAATCAGATGCCATTTCAGCTCAATTAAATGCTTTCAGTCATTGTCATGCAGTTGGTTTGCTGTACTTTTGTTACTTGAGATGTACAGATTTTGGTTACATCACAGAATCAGCACTATATACTCCTGTTCAATCTTTGTAATCCCTTGAAAAATCCAGCCAATCTCGAACTTTAGATGTTCAAATTCAAGCACTGTGTTCATGCTATGATATTTTTGGATAAAATCTCATTGACTATGAACATCTAAGTTGGTTTGAGATTGTTTTGCCTTTTCCTTCTTGATTTTGTTGAACTTTTTTTCTTGTTGAAATATGTTTTTCTTAGACAACAACCAAATCAAACAGCAAATTTAGTTGCATCATGTCTGCAATTTTTAGTTCTCTTGTGGGTGATCCATTATGGTCGCTGAAGTGAGGTTATTGTTGAAGTCTTAAGTTAAAAATTTATAGTACATTGTATTGCTAGTTCTGGTTTGGTTAAATGGGTCTATATTTATACTTTAATACCTTATAAATTTTTAATGACTTATTATTAACAAATCAAAGGTTAGCCGCATTTAAATCGTTCTTTATCATCCCTTGTAAGTAGCAAGTTTAGTCTCCTTTTGCCCTTTGGAAGATATGGATGTATTTGAACATGTCCTTTGTAAGCTTGTAATCTTATGTAAGTTTTCCCAAATGTTGTCAGAATTTAAATAGAATGCCAAGCCTTTACACATTTTTTTTGTCTTTCAAGATTTTAGTTTCATAATTAAGTTTATGTCCTAGGATCTTTTCTATGTTCAGACAGTGTTTTCAGTTTGGCTTCAAGTGTGATTTTTCAGATCTCATCTTCTTTGGTGTTAGTGGTTGAAAAGAGCAACTTATATTTTAGTAATGACTCCTTGTTAAACAGTTATAGTTATCATTATCCTGTAGGCCTTCAGAGGATAACTCCTAATATTATTTGAATCAATCTTCAGTTAAAAAAATTTACATCTTATGCAGTTGCTTTACAACCGAGCTTTTGGAGGGCTTTGATGTTCAGAGAACCGGAAACCTGACTGCAACCTTGAGGAAGTATGGTTATCTTACTGAAGCAATTTTTAAATATTACAAAGATCTCTCTGAGGAACAGCATAAGCAAGCTGGAGTCTGTCCTCCTTTTGATGAATTTAACAAAAGGTGCCAAGACCTGGACAAGATGACAGTCAGTGACGTATTTGCCATTCAGCTCATGCAGGTATGAACTGTTTTTAGGGACATGGAAGTCATCCCCTATTTGACAGTCAGGGACATAATGCTTATATTCTCTGAATGCAGAAAACTATCCACACACACACACAATACAAATATATACGTATGCTGCTCTCAATGTGCACAGAGAAAATTAAATTCTACGCATTTTTACGAATTTGTTCCTTTTATATTTACTGTCTATATATGTGTGTACACCGCGAGATATATTGGCTGCTGTGGATCATATATGGATTTTGTAGAACACAAAAAGTAAAAGGTTCATTCTGTCAAGATAGCTGAACAATTTTCCTATTGTTCAGTTATTCTTGATCTGTTGGTTTCCCTTGTCCAAGTTTCTACTATTCTATTTTTTTTTTTTTTTTTTTTTTTTAGCATTAGAACTGCATCAAGTAGTGTATGGATACTGTCATGCAAGCTTGGGTACATTGGTGTATAAGTTTTAGAATCAACATTTACGATATTGTCTGCTGGGGCAGGATATCATTTTTGAGAAGTAGGATTTTCTAATGCCAAAATGACGAACAAGCTCTACATTTGAATTATTAATGCAGGTCCCCCAGGTGACTGAGGAAGTTGCCATAGCTGTTCTGGATTTGTACCCAACAGTTTTTTCTCTTGCCCGTGAATACTCTCTACTTGTAAGTCTTCACTCCCTTGGGGAATTGGAAAATCACAGCTGATGTCTATTGTTATTTCTCATCCACAATGTTGATGAGGTCCCAAATTTTATTGGGGTTGGGGTTAAATTAAAAAGGACAAAATGAGAAAAATGAAATTTGGAGAATAATGAGGTTGCTTTTTTAAGAGCTGAAATGTTCCAGGACCCTTTGCATATGCATTCCTAAAACTGCCATATATGATTTAAATATAAAAAAAGTAAATTCTAAGGGTTCAATGATTCTAGTGCTCACTTTAGCGACGTGTTCAGAGGCTAAATGCTCTGAGGTCATTGTAAATCCGATTATGTTGTTGATTTAAGCAAAGTTCAATTTTGAATCTGGACTCCGTGTCTTTTGAGGTTTGTTGACAGTTCAACATGTGTATTTAATAGCGCATTTCTACCCTATTTTCTTCTGCACCAAAACCTTGGTGGTTTTCCAGTGGTATCTTGGTTGATTTTTGACGTTCTACTAGACTGGAACTCTCCTCCACAAGGCAATATCTGTATCCTATCTGATTAGTCCTAATTGTAGACCCAATTACACATTTGTTTAATCTTCATCAACCTCTTTAAACTTGTTATGTAACTTCTTCGTACTCCATTACGGGTGGTCAAATGTACAGCAGACATTTTTCTTTTTTGGCTTTGTTGTACTAACACCAGCATGTATTTATTAAACTAGGAGGGCGATGTTGGCGCACAGGAAGAGATGCTTAGAACACAGAGTAACAATGTTGTAAATGCTGCTGCTAGTAAGAATATATTTCACTTTGTTTGGGGCATTGATTGATATCTATCTCCCATTGTCAAAAATATGATTCCATTGTCGCTCTTGTACTCTAAACTAATTTTGCAATGTAAATATGATGAACTCGCTTTTCTCTTGCCATCAGACTAGGCAATGCCATTTGAGTCTATTACACAAGTAGGAATTTGTGAATATTGAAGAATGTTTATCTGGTCGGCCGATTGCAATTTGGCTCTATTGATAAGAAGTGGTGGTTTGGCTCTGGCTTTGAATTTTTGCAGGTCAGATACAGAAAATCCAAAAATTTGTGATCTAGTCTCTTAGGGCTGAGAGTAGAAGTCAAACTGTTGTATATATTTTTCATTAATTCAAGTGGATGCACATGGTTCCTGTCTATCAAATCTCATTTAAGCATGAATTAGAAGTTGGCAAAACCTAGCACAAAGTGTTACCACTAGATTTGCAATAAATTAGTGAAATTATTCATTATTGAGGGCCTTTTAATAAGTGTGCAGAAGAAAGGCTCAGGTGCGGTTTGTTACTGTTTTTCCAGGCTGTTTTCATTTTTCAAAATGAAAAATGGGTAGAAAACGTGTCCGGTGGTGTATAATTGAGAAAATACTGAAAATGAACTTTTGAAAATAGTTTCCTAAATACGCTAGGAACTTGAATACGACCAAATTTTTGCCGAGTAGACTTCGAGAAAAGAAGAGGTATGAATAATTGACAAAAAAGAAAAGGATACATGCTTTATTCTTAGTTCTCCTTTCCAACTTTGAACTTCCTATGGTTTTTTTTGTTCATTTGAAAGTTTTACGATATATTAATATACAGATACATCCAAATAGATTGACGTCTTGCATTAGTAGAGCAGTTTGGCTTGGTCTCGAATTAGTCTATCTCTGTATAAGTCAATCTACCTCTATATTAAGTGCTTAGCTTAATTAAGAGATTATGTAGGGAGTAAGAGTGTACTAGCCAGCTCTTTTTGAAGAAGATTAGCTAGCATCCAAGTTGTCTGTAATTCGTTTCCTGTATATGTGTTTTAGAAATGAAATTCTATGTAATTTGTTCATCTAGTGTACGTATTGCTCCATTTGTACACTGTACTTTTGTTTCCATCCTCATACTCTTACAAATTTAATTACATATATCTAACTAAAGGGGGCAATATATCTTGCCTTATAGTTTCTAAAGAAAAAACTGTGGAAGCCACAGTTAAACTCAATTTATCTAACTTATGCTTTTGTAATGTGGAAGCTGTCGTCAACTTTTCTTGTGTTTGCATTCACAAACTGAAACAAACAAAACAAACGTGAGAGAATATAGTGGATCTGCGCATTGAAATATTTAAACTCTTGCAGACTCGAAGTTAATGTAAATGCTATGCAGTACGAAGTGCTAATCTCAAGTTTGCATACATACCTCTAATTTGATATCTGTCCTTGTTGCATGCGCTCTGAGATAACCATATTCGGAATGCCTTGATAAACTCCAACTATTGTTAATCTGTTTGAATGAAGTCCCAATTCCATGTAAAGAACAATGAAGAACATGCTTGTACAATTAAGTGCACATTTTTGAAGAGAGATATGACAGAGTAAAGAAGGACTTACACCAGTGGGAAACTTGTCCAAGGAAAAGCCAGCCATTCCGATTATAGCTTGCACTGGGGCACTGTAGTTGCTGTGATCATATGTGTCTATCCCAGCCTCATCTTTGCTAGGCAATTTCATGCATTGGCTCTTATAAATGGAGCAGGTTCGCTCGTAGTTATGGACATGACCAAACAGGGCCAGATCAACCTAGTTCAAATTTCAAACAGCATGTACTTGTCAGCAAAAAATTTAAAATCCCATGTTTAAACCTAGAGAATCCAATAGAAAACCAGATTAGAAAAGAAAATGGAATCCATTGAGAAATGACAGAGAAAACAATAACTAGCTAGGTGAAGGTCTGGGATGTTACTTTGCTTGCCAGAAGTAATGGTTCAACTTCGTCAACGAATTTTTCATCAACACTCAGGAATCCAGGGGCAGATGTATACATCGGTCTGTGCCTGCAGTTTAAAAATATTAATATGCATGAAGATCTGGTGAAACTTTCAAGCAGTTATAAACTATTGATATTGATCAAATTATGCACGGTAGACAGTTTCTGTGGTTCAAACTGTAAGTCATGCACATGAACAGATCCGATGTGAATCAGAAACCAACGGTTAAAAGAACTGATTTATCTTGTATGGTGTTCCTATAGAAAAACTACATAAACTTGAATAGTTTTTGAAGCATTTAAGTACTTGCCCCATAAATATCAACCAAGGAGTTTTAGATCGATCAACTGAAGCCATGTCCTTTTTCATCCATTTATACTGCAAGAGCATATAAAAAACATCAAATGCAAATAGAAGTGCAGTGCACAGCTATAGGATACTATAGATCAGTGCTTAATCATCTTTACCTGCTCAGAATTTTTGGTCCAGTCATGCTCTGTTGAAATCATCGTGATGTGGACGCTTCCTTGTTCTATGGAATACCATGGTTTATCCTTTGCTGGGGTTGGCATTGGAAAGTAAGTCTCATAGGGAACTCCAGCTTCCCCACCTGAATCTGCAAGAATGTACACTGATCCAGAGTCTATATAGTCCCTGAAAAGTGTAGAAGCAAGCATAGGATTAAGTAAACAAGAAAATATGACATTGTTACTTGAAGTCGTCTGCTTGTACGTGTTAAACAACCATTCGATCCCAAAACGAGCTGTTAGATAATGTACCAACAATGTACACCAAGATAGCTAGATATACTATAAAATGGCATCGAAGCCTCTCAGAGAACTTCAAATTAAGTTCCTAGAGCACGTCTTAGCTAGGAGCACACGTACCTCTCATGGTTCCCGATAGCTGTCATGTATGAAACTCGAGAAGCAACAGGGTTGATTTGGTAAAGGAAAAAATCCCATTCAACTAAAAACCCAGTGGCATAGCTTATATCTCCAATGTGGAAGACAGAGTCTACATTCCCGGAATTTATTTCATCTGTCACGGCTTCAATCACTGAGAGGGATCCTGGCTATTCATGCCACAAGATTAAAATTAGCCTTTTCTTTTCCTATAAGGTATGTAGAAGAAAAACAATGTACTGTATAGTTAGTTTCTTTTTTCCCCATGTTGATTTTACTAAATTAAACACGACATGTTGTGTTGTAGGGTTAGAACGATGCTCAATTACTATTGTTTGAGTCTAAATTTCTGCAGTACTAAAAAAGCATCATAATTCATATACCTGAATATAATGCTCGACAGAAGAATCACGAGGAGCCTTTCCCATGTCGCCAAATGCAAGAAATTTGAGTTCATCAGATCCTCCCACAGGGGGGGTGCGGAATTGGATTCGATCACTCCAACCAACTGAATCACTGCATTTTTTGTTTCAACCCCAAAGTAAGAATCAATCTGTCTTCTTTTTCCACTTATCATTTTGAGGTTTAATATGAATGAATTTACCTTCCATATCTATAAGAGAAGCTAGATGAAGGCTTAAGTCCTGTCATCACTGCTGAATGAATGAAGCCTGGATCATGCCACCCAAAGTCTTTGGCTGGACTTGGTATAGCAGGTGAACCTATCAATTAGTAAAAGGAAATAATTAGAAGGGATAAAGAGATTGAAAACCGTATAAGGTAAGCTCTTCTAACTTGACCCGACATGGTTTCACAAGGTAAGCTCTTCTAACTTGACCCTACATGGTTTCACATTACCCAAGTATATGTGATGAGTAATGTGGTACGTATGTAATCTGTGACATTAAGTACTTGTGTACATAGCATTTCTCCTTTAATATATATATATATATATATATATATATATATATATATATATATATATATATATATATGTACAGTGTTGAGACTCACTCTGCATGTCATCTTGTGAAAATGTGGTAACTACTGAAGTCTGTGATTTTCCATCTCCATATTGTACTTGCTGAGGTTTCTCATCTCCACTGACCCATGTTAATTTCATCTGCACCATAACTCCATAAGTCATGTTTCATTCATTTAGAACTAGCTAAATGCTATCCCAAGTTCATAGTTACAAACTTCCAACAGTGTCACTATGTCAACTTGGGTTTCGACCATTGCTTGACACAACTCGAATATGACAATACTCTCAACACGATTGATCGAATTGGTAAATGTCAATTTATTTACCGATGTTCCAGTTGAGTCTATGCTCGAGAGATGTCCATACAGTGGCTTGTTTGGATTGGCAAATTTCAGAGGGTTTGCTTTCTTCAAAATGCAAGGGACCTCAAATCCACCAGAAAACAAGACGAATTCGATGTCTGTTCTGATGTTAATAACATGAAATGTTAACGAACCACTGCAGGTGGAGATAGCACAGTGACTGGTACCATTCTGATACTTTTGGCATTCCTTCTTCTTGCAACTGAGGTAGTCAGGATCAGTGCTCATGTATGTTGCCTGCAAAGGAATTAATTAAATATGAACGGTTTCCATCATAAAACTATCAAGTGCCGATTCACCAATCACAACTGGAGTTCTTTTGTTAAGAATCAATCACAAGTGGGGTTGAACAAGCATGTTTGTCCTTGGACATGCATGTCCTAAACATTTGTTTTAGGATAACTTGAGCATTTTCCCTTTAATTTTCATGATCAAACTATTCGTGTCTTATAAATTTCCAACCCCATCCAATTTCCTATTCCTTCCTTATTTAAGAGCATTCAGTTTTCAAATCCAAAAGAGAGAAGAGGGTAGCGTGTGGGGATGTAGAGCGCTGGCTTAGCATGCGAGAGGTACGGGGATCGATACCCCGCATCTCCACTTTTGAGAAAAACCGTTTGGAAGATAGAATTATGCGACTGATATTCTTGCGTAAACGTCAGCTCTCTCTTTTCTTTGTTAGCAACGTTTCACTTTAAAGACATGTATTGGCTATCCTACGTTGTTTGACTTTTATTCATTAAAGCTTATTAAACCATTTTTCTGTTACTACCTATAAATCACAAGTGGTGCTATGAGCTATCTACTTTCTGTTTTCTGACCTAACTGAGTAATAAAAATGTGCTATTTCTTCCCGCCGAAAGACAAAAGTAGCGGTGATGAATTGAGATGCATGATCACTCTTTTAAGTTACCTTGCAGTTTAACCACTGCAAGTGGCCTAGTGGTTCTTGCCTAGCTGGGTGTGCTCCCCAACCTAGGTTCGAACCCCGAAGCTGTCAAAGTGGCCAGACACTGTGCTGCAATGCACAGTTGGAGCATTTCACATGCGCCGAAGGGGTTTATCTTGGGCTTAGGAAGCCTTTAGGTTCCCCTTGACAAAATCAAAGTCAAAGTCAAAAAAAAAAAAAAAAAGTTACCTTGGAGTTTTGGTTGGATTCGTGATCTAACATTTACAAATAAAAAACTTATGTCACGAAATAAAATTATTTCGATAGCTAGACCTAAAATGTAATTGTTGAAATATTTTCATTGCTCTATATATGCAAAAGAATTTTGCATATGATTAGTAGTAGCTTTGCTGTTTTGATAGCTCTATAATTATTATTAATTAGTGTTTCTTCCCAGCATTTGTCTGTTTTCTTCTTCAAATATATTCTTATAAAAGAGAATGCATATAACGTGATATTTCAAGTTAATCTCGCTCAGAAGGAAAAGATAATCATTTACCTTAACAGGATAATGGCAGAGAAGAGGAAGTTTACTAAAATCACCAGTCTGTACATAGTAAAACGTATTCAAAGGACAGATTGAGACACTGCATGCACATATATATAATAATGCAATTAGTAATAGTAAAATATCAAAACAACAACACAATAGTGATCGAGTTATAACTTAATCGATAATTCACGTTGACAGTCGATAACATGACATTCGGGATATATGAACATGTACAACACTTACTCAGAATTAGCAGGTGAAATCATGGCCACCCAATCATTTTTAGAAGGGTTCAAGATGCCACTAACATTGACAGTCACAAACTCATCATCTCCAAGGCCACCGGGACTCGAGCTAACACTGATTTGCAGATATGGGCTCGGATTCAAACAGTTGCCAAGAAATTTTCTGTTTAGCAACCTAAACTCTGATATTGCCGTGTGGTTAAGGTGTTTAATCTGTGACTGGACAACCAAAGGGTGCAAGGAAGATGATGAAGAAGCACAGGAACCAAGAAACAATATCACAAACACGACACAGATAAGTTTGGGAACCCCACAAGTACTGGAAGAACCCATTTGGAAAAAGAAAAAAAAAAAATTAAAATACAGAGAATGAAGATCAGAAACTGTGAAAGCTATGAATCTTGATCATGGACACATGGCCTAATTGTCTCTTTGTTTTGTTGCTGTAATGAAACTAAACTTGTTGGCGATATCAAGGCTTATATAAGAATTTGGGGCTTGACAAGAAACTTGGCTTATATATAAACATGGCATATTCTTTATAACAAATTGATGCCATAGATAGAGATAGATCAGAGGAGATGGGCGAAGATTACTTTGAAAATTTGTGTTTCTTCACGTAACGTTGTTTCTGATTATGCTTGACACAGCACGCAGCTGTGAGAAGCCTTTAACTTCTAATTAATTTGTTTTTGGTGTTTTCTTCCTCTGCCGGTTCTGAACAGATGCTCTAGAAGCTGTGGATATAGACATGTAGCTTCTCCACAACCTAATCTTAGCTAGCTAGTGCATGTTCACAAAACAAAATTGTACACCAAGTATTACTTTTTGTGCCCGGTTAAGCAGGGCTGTGGTCCCGAGATTATGGAGGCCTAAGGTGAATATAAAAATGTGGCTTCATATGAATTTTTTTCTTCTTGTGTCATGTAATCTTTTGGGAAATTTTATTCGCACATCCCTAAATACTTAATACACACTTCTTGCTTAATACACCATCCATTTGATTTCTTATTCTATCATTTTATTAAATACACCACTCAAACTACCTAAATTATCCTCAAATCTCAAAATTCTATATAAAATCACTATATATAAATCAATATTAAAATCATCATGCTAAACTTTATCATAATCACAACATTCTATATATATCATAATGAATTTAAATGCATTTAATTACCAGAATCATCAAAATTGCTGGTAATCAAAATTGTTGAAAAATAATCAAGAACACATGAAGAGGATCCCAACTAGGTTTATAACTACATTGTTATTATTTTCTCTCCATTAGTTATCATGAAACAACATATACAATCATAAGGATTTTGTAATGCAAAATTGCTTGTAGCTAGTCAAGCTTGTAGAAGAAGATTCCAATTAGGGTTTATATATATCATACTAGGTTTTATTTTCTTTCTATTAATTACCAAGAAACAATATGAACGATCGTAAGAATTTTGTAATGCATAATTGCTAATAATCAAGCTTGTCATGAACTCATGACAAAGATTTCAACTTGAATTTATAACAATATTAAAAGCTATTAAACATATTCCAATTATGTCTTTTCAGTCATTTCATTTACCCATATAATCTGATTGTAAATGTAAAAAAATTAGAATGTGTATTAAGTATTTAGGGATGTGTTAATAAAATTTCTCTAATCTTTTTTATTTTTTATCTTTTATGATAAGTATAGTTGTAAATACAAGATTGTAATCGGTGTTATATTTACTTTTTTTTTTTTTTTTTCATAAATTGAAGGTAACTGTTTGGCAAAGCAGTTTATACCTTAAGATGGAAAACAAATTTTTTTTTTAAACAAAAATCCTTAGCTTAACTCATACTTGTATATGTCAGTGAGAATCTAACTCATAACCTTTATAATGTTAGAAAACAGTTTATACCATAGGAGGTGGTGAAATATAAAAGTTTATAGCTAAATTTTGTTGCAACGTCTTTCCTGGTCTTTAATATCTATGTATACAGTTTTGACAATTTGCTAGCTAGTATTGCCTAAATGGGGGTCGTGATGTCAATGCTTTTATGTCCATAGCTATGCCATTTGCACATTTTTGACTTTAGATTTTGAAAAATTAATACTATTTGTGAGCTAACCGTTACAAAATTAACTATCACCAGGGCAAAAATTTGACCAGACAACGGATAAAAACTGTCGTCTGGTCAACATATTTGCTCTAGTTAATACTCCTGTCATCTTATGGTAAAGAATAGACAACTAAAAAAAAACAGTCGTCTAATTATTTTTCATACAAGAGCAAACAAAGAAAATTGTGTTGTATGAAGCATGGTTTGAAATATATGCGATATTTCCAATATATCCTTCGATATCCTTTTTTCGACGGACCGATATATCTTACGGGGTTAATATCTTACCTTCTACCGTTTCTGCGAAATTTCTCTGACATCGTCAAATATCCCTGATATATTAGATATTTGGGATATATTCTCGATAAAGTGAAGAAATATCTGTAAAATCTAATGAAAAAAAAAATCAGTAATTCTCTAAATGCAAATCTATGTGAAGAGAGATCTCCTCAAGGCAAATCTGGGCGAGGAGAAATCCCCTCAAGGCGAATCTAGGCGAGGAAAAATCTCCTCAAGGCGAATCTAGGTGAGGAGAAAATCCCCTCAAGGCGAATCTAAGTAAGCAGAAAATCCCTTCAAGGCGAATCTAGGTGAGGAGAAAATCCCCTCAAGGTGAATCTAGGTGAGGAAAAATACCCTCAAGGCAATTCTAAGTGAGAAGTAATTCTCTAAATGTAAATCTGTGTGAGGAGAGTTTGGTATTGTGTAATCTGTGACTGTGTCTTAACTCTGTATGTAGTCTGTAACTCTAGACTCTGTAGTTGAATAATAAGAAGACAAAGGGCTTGCAATGCGTATTTTAGCACAAATGGCTTATTCGATCTGCATGTGAGAGAATTGGAGTACATTTGTTATTATTCATACCAAGCAAAGGAACCATTTGGCACATCAGAAGTTGGAAAAGCTTGTATATTGCTACTACAACATGAAGCTGCGGTTGCGAGACAGACAGACAATGAATAATGTGGTCAATGAAATCAACTACATAGATCTACTTCATATTGCAAGTGAGCCGCTTGATAATTGCATTGATCCACTTCATGATTAAATCATGCTTGCACACCTTGATGATGAAGCTAGAATACCTCTTCCACAAGTTGTAGAAACTGCAACTAATGCTGGAATCAATGTAGAGAGGGTCTTATCTGAAGAAGTCGTTAAAAACCCAGGAGATAATTCAGATAGTGATGATGCGTGGGGTGGTACAGCAACTCCAGATAGTTCTGATAATGGTGGAGAGGGTGGAAGCGGAACAGGTGGTGGAGGTGAAAGATATGAATATGGACAATTTTCTGTGGGTAGAGGATTAAACCAATTTACTTGTGAAGGTCATTTTGATCATATCACCCAAAATGAAGACAACGGAGTAAGAACAGCTGGTCATAGTGCTCAAGAGAAGACCCGATATGGGAGAAGGACTAGAGGTGCAACTGATGATCAAAGTACCCCATTTGATGTTTCTTCAATTGCCTTAAGTTTTGACTCTATCAGTTTAGGCACAGAGCGCAGTGGGACCTCAAATGAATCTCATGAAGGCAACAATCAATTTGGCTATGACGCTTATGGATATAATCAATATGGAGAAGTATATGATCAGTTATTCAGTTGGATTCATCCTTATTATTCCCTAAAGAGATCTATAACTATCATATTCATCACTACAATTTGCACTATATGGATCATACGTATTGGTCTGATTATTGCATTTTTGTAGACCAGCGAGCGGCTTTTCAATCACCTAGAGTCTCTTTTTAGATGTAGATGAAGTTGACATTCATATGTATTTATATGTAATTCTAATAAATTGACTCTTTCAAAAATGATATATTTTCTCATATATCCCTGATATATCCCCAATATTTCAGATATCTCTATTTTTCAAAGTTCTGATAGATATGAAGATACCGATATTTAAAACCTTAGTATGAAGTAGACTAAATATGATCAGTGATTGTATCTGTTTTGTAAAGGAAACTAAGTCAGCAACTTTTCATGAATAAGCTTGTGAAGAAAGACATGACTGGTTAAAGAACAATTATTATTATTATTATTTCTAGATCAATAGATTGTTTGCAACTGTAGTTTGAGTTTTTATTGGACAATGATTTTTGATCTAGTTTGCTAGCCAATATGTTTATAGGGCCACAAGCAATTGCGATGATGTAACTATTCAAAATACTTTGATAACTAAATGAAGAATTCTATGGTTACTTTTTGAATGAACTAGCTTGATCATTCATTCTATCTTGTTATAATCTGAAAGTTCGATTGTTTGATAAGTTAGTCTTCAGTGAGCCGAACTCACAACCTCCCTTACGAAGATGAGACTTATACTACTAGATTAAATGGTAAAGGGCCGGTGTATTTGAATTTTCACGTAATAAAAAAAAGAGCTAAATTCATTTTATCGCCTTGAACTTTATGCCTAAAATCGTCTGTGCCCCTAAACTTTTAGTTTAATCACATATGCCCTTATACTCTCTAATATGATCAATCATAATCATTAGTAAACTAATTCCTTAATTTCTTTATAAATTAGTCACAATGCATGCCACTTAGGGTCAATTTTAAGCCTTGATCATGTAAATAGTGTGTTTCTTGCATGATTAAAGGCTAAAAACTAGTTTGAGTGGACAACAATATATGGATAAATTGATAGATTAGTGAAGGATTAGCCATAATTGATCAAATTGGATAGTACAAGGACACATGCGATCAAATTAGAAGTTTGGAGGCATTTTAAGTGTAAAGTTCAGGGTAGTAAAATGATTTTAGCTCTAAAAAAATTTAAAAAATAGAAAATCTAGTTATTTAATTCATTCAAAAGAGATCATGCTCCTTGTTTCTTTTCTTATTGTCATATTGATTTGTGATAGATTTGAACGTATTATATTGAAAAAATGATACATTCTTCCATTAATTTTGATAGCCAGATTTGGAGATTGCATTGTTCCTCAAAATCGAACAAAAATTGAAATTGAGATTGGTTAAACCGACTATGTCGGTGTTCAAAGATTCCGACTGGCGACTGGTTTTGGTGCCTGAAATCTAGCAAACCGACTAGCTGGTTCAATTGTCAGTTCCAACCAATTAATCACACTGAACCAATTGAGTCCTGCCTTAGGTGGATTTTATTGGTTCTGTGAAATCGATGAGATGTCGCAGGTTTGGCATCATAGGGAGCTGGTGATGAGCAGATCAGATGTGGGTCGACCCTAATAAGATTTGGAGTTCGTGGTGAGCAGATCAAATCGATTGCCATTCTTTTGCCCATGATGTTTTTCATAGCATCTCTAGGCTTTTTCTTATGTGCAACTTGACAAAAGTTTACTTCTAAATATGGATAGAAGCTGCCCCTAACATGGTCACTCATATTTTTCTTTTGTGAGGCATCACATGAAGCATGAGATCCATAGTTCTTTATTTACACACTAATTCCAAACTATGCACTTTTTATATTTACAATCGTGTCATATAAGACTAGTAGTCGAAGGTAATATAGTGTCCCATTTATAACGGATTTGTGATGACCTGGATTTCTGTTATTTAATTTTGGTAATTAATAATGGACCAGTTGTACGAATAATTATTATTGTGCTTTATTCGTAGATTGTATGTGAAGTGGAATGGTTTTCGTAAGTATAAATATTTGAATTTCACAGTTTAGGAGGTCGTGGCAAAGAGAAGTTAAGTTCCTTGGTCATGTAGTTTCGAAGGATGGAGTCTCTGTGGATCCTTCTAAGGTGGAAGCAGTGATGAACTGGGGCCAACCCACTACAGTTACTGAGGTACGTAGTTTTCTGGGTTTGGCAGGTTATTATCGGAGATTCATTGAAGGATTTGCTAGTATTGCTTCAGCTTTGACCAAGTTGACCAGGAAGGATGTTCAGTTTGTGTGGACTGAGAAATGTGAGCGAGCATTCAATGAGTTGAAGAGAAGATTGACCACAGCCCCAGTGTTGACTATTCCCACAAGCGGTGGTGGTTTAGTCATCTATAGTGATGCATCTCATCAGGGTTTGGGGTGTGTGTTGATGCAGCATGGCGGTGTTGTCGCTTATGGCTCTAGACAGTTGAAGGTGCATGAGCGTAATTACCCCACTCATGATTTGGAGTTGGCTGCAGTTGTTTTTGCCTTGAAAATTTGGAGGCATTACTTGTATGGAGAGAAGTTCGAACTCTTTTCGGATCATAAGAGTTTGAGGTATCTGTTCTCTCAGAAGGAGTTGAACATGAGACAGAGAAGGTGGATGGAGCTCATAAAGGACTATGATTTCACCTTGGAGTATCATCCAGGAAAGGCCAATGTGGTGGCGGATGCTTTGAGTAGGAAGCCCAGAGGTATTGTTGCTTCTATTATGGTCCAGGAGTGGCTTATGTTGGAGACTGCATCTGAATTTGACCTTGTACAACCAAGAGTTGAGAATGGGAGTTTCCTTGGAAGTATCACGGTACAGCCTACCCTGATTTCCAGGATTATTCAGGGTCAAGCGCAGGATGTGTTCTCACGTGCAAGGCTGGCAGAGTTAGTTGCAGATTTGATTGATGATTGTCCTTTTGAGTGGGCAGTTGGATCCGATGGTGGTTTGAGGTTGAGATCGAGGTTGTGTGTTCCGGATTGTGATGAACTCAAGGGGGAGATCCTTCGGGAAGCACATCGATCTCGATACACTGTACACCCTGGAAATACTAAGATGTATCGGGATTTGCGAAGGCAATTCTGGTGGAATGGGATGAAGAAGGACGTGGCAGAGTGTGTTTCCAAGTGTCTTACTTGCCAACGTGTGAAGGCTGAGCATCAGAGACCTGCAGGTATGTTGAAGCCATTACCTATTCCCGTGTGGAAATGGGAGCAGATCTCAATGGATTTTGTCACTGGACTGCCTAGGTCCAAAAGGAATCACGATGCAGTGTGGGTGATCGTGGACCGTTTGACGAAGTCGGCGCATTTCCTACCTGTGTCAATGACGTATTCGGTTGACAAGTTATGCGAGCTTTACATCAAGGTGATCGTGAAACTTCATGGAGTGCCTGTGTCGATTGTTTCTGATCGTGATGCTCGGTTTACTTCAAAATTTTGGAGCGGTTTCCAAAAGGCCATGGGAACTGATTTAGATATGAGTACGGCATTTCACCCTCAGACTGATGGGCAGACTGAGCGAGTGAATCAGATGTTGGAGGATATGTTGAGAGCCTGTGTGTTGGACTTCAAGGGAAGTTGGGAGGATCATCTGCCGTGGATTGAATTCTCCTACAACAACAGTTATCACTCCAGTATTGGCATGGCACCATATGAGGCCCTATATGGTAGGCCATGTAGATCTCCGATCTGCTGGGCAGAAGCGGGAGATAAAGTGTTATTGGGTCCTGAGATTGTGCAGGAGACCACTGAAAAGATTTCAGTTATCAGGGACAGGATTCGAACAGCACAGAGTAGGCAGAAGAGTTATGCAGATTTGAAAAGGAGACATGTTGAATTTAATGAGGGTGATCATGTGTTCTTGAAGGTCTCACCCATGAAGGGTGTGGTGAGATTTGGCAAGAAGGGGAAGTTATCACCAAGGTTTGTTGGACCTTTTGAAATTCTGGAAAGGGTAGGAGATTTGGCTTATAGGCTTGCCTTACCTCCTAGTATGTCTGGTGTGCA
Organism: Rosa rugosa; assembly: GCF_958449725.1. Classification (NCBI taxonomy): domain Eukaryota; kingdom Viridiplantae; phylum Streptophyta; class Magnoliopsida; order Rosales; family Rosaceae; genus Rosa; species Rosa rugosa. The sequence goes on from NC_084825.1 coordinate 5,473,088, forward strand.
TAATGTGTTCCATGTGTCTATGTTGAGGAAGTATGTCCAGGATGTGTCACATGTGATCGATTATGGCCCGATTGAGGTGCATGCGGATACGACCTTTGTTGTTGAACCTGTTCGTATTCTGGATAGGTCAACAAAGCAACTTCGAAGGAAGGAAGTTGACTTGGTCAAGGTATTGTGGAGTCACCATGACGAGGGTGATGCTTCTTGGGAGTTGGAGTCGGATATGAGAGCGAAGTACCCACAGTTGTTTGTTGATGAGCAAGCGTGAATTTCGGGACGAAATTCCTTTAAGGAGGGTAGAATGTGATGACCTGGATTTCTGTTATTTAATTTTGGTAATTAATAATGGACCAGTTGTACGAATAATTATTATTGTGCTTTATTCGTAGATTGTATGTGAAGTGGAATGGTTTTCGTAAGTATAAATATTTGAATTTCACAGTTTAGGAGGTCGTGTGAAGTTTGACTTTTTATATGTTGGGATTCTTGGAAAACTTCCTTCACAAAAGTTGTAGAGCGCGTCGATACGAGTTCGTGGACCTGCGGAACGCGGGAATCGGAGTTCGTATGAGGAAGTTATGGCTATCGGAAGAAGTTTCCGTTTTAGTATAAATATGGAAAATCAGAATTTTATTTCATTTCTCCTCATTTCCTTTTCCGGAAAGCCCTCTCCTCTCTCTCTCTTCTCTCTCGGTCGGCCTCTTCAGAAACGAAAATATCCTGCTGACCCGACCCGAACCCGGTGTTCCGACCCGGCCGGAACTCCATTCTCCGGCGATCTCTACCGGCGAAACCTGCACAGAACGACTCGCCTTCTTGCTCCGGTCGTCTCTGTGGTGACCTCGAGCGACGATTTTCGGTGGAGGAAGTGCAGCAAGGCGGTGCAGTTCGTGGTTTTTCAACCCGACCGGAAAACGCAGCTCCGACGTCGGCGGCGCTTCAACCTTGGCCTGGGGAGTTCGCAGCAGCCTCCTTGTGCGAGCTGTGGTGGTTGTTTGGAAGGATACACGTGAAAACTCGATCAACTCAGTTGGGATTACTGTTCACGGCTTGTGAGGTAGTTTTTGATCCCTTATGGTTGTTTTCTGACTTCGAGCTAGTTATGTGTTGGCACAAGCATGCTTAGATGAAGCTTTTTGATGTTGGGAGTTTTGTGAAATATTGAGTTTTGGTCGGCGGCGGTGCGCCTCCGTCTGTGGCGGCGTTCCGGCGGTGTTCCGGCCATGTATGAGACAGTTTCTGGTATTATATGTCTTCTACTCGTTGATACGAGCGTTTCGATATATAATATGCAAGTTTTGGAGTTCGATTGAATTTGTTATGATTTTTATCGTTTCATATAGATGAATTTATTCGATCCGTGAGGATTTGAGTATCCGATCGACTTGTGGTTTGGACACATCGATCATGGAAGTGTTCCGGTGACCTTGGGAGGTCTCGGATGTGGTTTTGCCTCGATTGGCGCCACTTTGGGGATTTTAGTCCAAAACAGGGGTTTCGGATTTAAATCAAATGTGAATCGTTACTAAGTGGATACCGTTGTGATTAGGTACTTGACGAAGTATTTGGACGGTTAATTGGCGGATTGACCGCTTTGTTCTTTGTTGAAGACGCAACGGGAATTCAAGGTGAGTAAATCTCACAAGGATCTTTATGAACAGAAGTACCATTATTGTTTTGGCGTTAATTAATTAACTGCAAACTATAGTTGGTATTAGTAGGCATTCCTGAGCGAATGACTACGTATATATATATTTACGTGAAATATATATATTCTTGTGGATGGTATTTGATGAATAATATGCATGATGATGCTTATATTATTGTTGAATATGATTTTTCATGGAAACAATATTGTGGAAAAAGATGTTTTCTATTGTTGAAATGTATTGATGTTTGATGTTACATTTTTGAGTCAAGCGTGACTCATTTAAATGTATTGGTCTTTGTACCAAGAGTCACAGATGGTGAGCAGGGATAAGGAAAGCCGAGATTAGATGTTAGTAACGTTTTAGGTCAGGTGTGACTTACTTAACGTTCGACTTTGAGACCGGACGGGGTCTGAAGGTCATAGGTCACAGATGGTGACAGGTTGCAGATGGCGACCTTGATGTTTGATTTCATGATCAGACGGGGTCTGAAATCATATGTCACAGATGGTGACAGGTCGCAGATGGTGACCATGGCAGGAAATTGGTAATCACGTCCTTGGTAGGACGAGTGATTACGATTTCAATAGAGCTCTAGTCCGTCTGTCATGATAGCTTATGGGAGTAACGGTCGAGGTTGCTTGAGACTCATAGGTATGCAGCTTAAAGGAGAGTTCTGATGGCATTCTTCTTTAATTGTCTAGATGAGACTTGAATTGCTACTTGATGGTTAAGTTAGCAAATAGGGCATGGTCATAGCGGTGACTCATGTTGTCCTTTCTATGGAAAGGATATGGAATGTTAGAAGGAAATCATGGTGGCATGTTCCTTAAGTAGATTGACGTGAGTTGTTGATTGATGTTCATGAGTTACTCATACGAGCTTGAAGAAGCTTACCGGGTTTGTTGTTTGGCAACCCCGGTGCACCATTCAATGGTGTAGGGGCTAATCCTGCAGGTCAGGAAAATCGTGGCTGAAGCTGAAGGAGCTTGTTGGCAGCAGAACGGGTAGGAAGCAATTTTTGTTGGCTTTGCCAATATGTGACTTCCGCTATGCAGTAAGCTCTGAGGAGCATTTACGTTTTATTTTGTGATGACAATTTAAATTCGTAAATCTAGTTAATATATAACTCTGTGAAGCGAGTGTATATTAACTTGGATGGTTCAGTGTATCAGTAAGTACTTGTTTTAAGGGAAAGATGTTCCAGGTATTTGTATTGATGACTGAACATTCACGCATGTATAATTATGAGATTATATATATCGATTTTTATTGTTGTTAAAAATCAGGGGCGTGACAGGATTATTATGTGTAATTTTATAATAATAAAATTGACGTCTTATTTCTTAAAAAAATGAAAAGGCTATATAATAGACCCGCTAAACATTAAAATAGCTAAAGAGATCACAATAATTTCAATATTGCCATGCCTTTTTATTCGTCATTATTTTAAAAATAGTCATTGTGTCCAAAAGATTACTAAACATTAAATTATTACAGCCAAAAGCCACTGACTCTAACATCCAAAACTACTATTATGTCGAACCTCTAAAAACTATTGTTACCAATCTAAAAGCTATTGTACGTCACCAAATCACTTATCAACGTACTCAGTCTTAGGCTTAACTAGATTAAGCTGAATATTCTTGCGCTATCGACATTCATGGATGGAGGATTGCTAAATTTTTTTGTATCCTTTAATATTGGCCAACAATGCGCGAACGCAAACTCCTCTCATTTAGATAATTGACAATATATTGATTTAGCTTGTAATTCCTATAAATAAGGAGATATTAAACATGTACTATATATATTTATATGAAAGTCAATATAAATAACATGTTAAAACAACGACAAAATTAATTTTAGAAATAAGAATTAAGCTTCAAGAATAAGGACGATTACCTCGACGGTGGCGTTATCACCACTTTTGTGAAGAAGTGCCGCTTTGTTAAGAGCTTGACGCCATCTTTGGCATGCCGGTATAATCTTTTTCCAACGACCGTCACAGCCTCCTCCTAATCTAATCAGGCCTTTGGTCGACTTGCAAGTCTCGTACACTTCATGTATACGCTCCCACAATTTTTTCTTCTCTTGACTAGTACCCTAAACATCTTCGGCGGGTTTCCAACACTCTTTGTCTAGGGTTGGGTATCTTCTAAAAAAATTGAAAGCCAGCTAGATGAAGAACAATGGTGAAAAATGATGAAGTTTGGAGGAGATTGGAGATGTTTTGGACTGAAAAATTATGAAGAAGAGGGTTGGTAGTTAGAGCAACTCCAACAGCTTCTCTATAATTTCTGTATAATATGGAAGCAAAAGTCAAAGCTTTAGCATCTTTTTCTTCTCCAACTCCAACAAATTCCCTATTTTGCAGTAATCTCTAAAATCTCCATATTCTTCCTTAAAATTTTAGAGATTGCTGTAAATATAGGAAATTTGGTTTTCTCTTTCCTCACTTTCCCTAAAATAAGGATAGTTATAGGGAATCTGTTGGAGCAAAAGAGACTCATTTTCCCCTAAAGTAGAGAAAAATCAAAATATGGGGAAGCTGTTGGAGTTGCTCTTATAGAATTTGTTAAAATTACTGTTCCAACGGGCAAATTTTTTTTTTTTCTGTTTTTTTTTTAGAAAATTTTCTTTTATTTTTTTGGTTTAAAACACAATTACTTCATTATTAACCGTTGATTTTAATCCATGACATTTTTTTGATTGTCAAATTAGAAATTTAGTAAATATATATTTTCTTTTTTATTTTTAGAACGAATTAATCCGGGCGTTTCATTCTAAATAAAATTAATGAAGATTGAATATGGGCCATTGATCTTACGACTGTTGGAAGCTTAGATGTTGTTCTGCGCACGCGGGCCCCATGTTTCAGCCACTACATCAGCGCGTTAGCACGCTTCCTCCATTTTTTTGGTCGTTTTGCGCGAGTGGCTTATGTCTTCTACCTCTAGCGCGTTAAGCTGAGCGTCTGCAATTTATCACATGACGTTGTGGCCACCTCAATTCGCACCGAAGCCAAAATGGCTTTCGTTGTACAAAGTTTCGTCATTTTGACTCGAGTTTTGGCTTATGAGTCAAAATGACTCCATCTTGCCTTGGGTTGGAGAGTCAAAATGGCTTTTGGTCCCATTGTTGGAGATGCCCTTAGTATTAAGTTTCAGCTCAACTCTATTTTTTTTTTCTTTTCTTTAACACAAATCTAATGAGCCACAAATCAACCGAACTCTTTTGAGTAAAAATTGGTAAGGGTGGTCCAGCATATTTTGCCGACCGGTTATAACCGACCCGTTTATGAACCGCTTTGATCCGTAAACAAAACCCAGATTGCAGGCCATTTTCTCCATATATGCCCAGCAACCCATTCAAACTTTGCTCCAAACTCTTTTACTTGGACCCGCGCCTAAATTTCCTTGTGAACTTGGGATTACAAAGCTTCCAATTGGGTCTCTGCTGCCATATAAATTCCACAAGGTCAGTTCTGCATTTCGGGGTTTCTGATTTTAATCTGGTTTGGGTGATTTGGTATTTTGTTGGGTTCATTTCAGACTTCACTATGGTGTTTAGATTTCTGTTCTCTATTAATTCCAGACAGAAAAACAAATGAAACAAAGTGTAAATCATCACTGCCTGCCCAAAACTCTAATTTTCAAGCAAAGTAGAATTTTTGATTATGAAAAGCTGCAATCTTGCTGATATTTAGTTGTGTATACCAGTCATTTATTGGTCCTTGAAGCTATCAGGGACAACCCACTTTCGAGTCTCGACAATATCAATGCTGTTATTTACCAATGTTGTGTTTGATAAGAGTGCAGGGTGAAAAAAGTGTTATGTTATTTTGTGTTAGGGGTGCTATAAGAGTCGGCAAATCCTTATTTGAGTTTGAATGTGGGTGCTTTCGTTTCGGGGCTTGTCATTCTCTGTATTTGGGGATTACATTGCCCATACTTACGGCACATCTACTTGTATTAGACTTCCTCACTGTAACTTTTCAGTAATGTCAGAACAAAATACCTGTTAGTGGAAATTTGAGAATTAGAGTAATTGAGTTTTGGATGAAAAGCTAGTACTAAATCATGGAAATGGGCTACAGAATGATTCAGTTTGTTTTCAAAATGAGTCACTTTTCAAAATATTGTGTAACTTTTGTTGCTTCTCCTCCTTTTCGTTTGGTTACATGCTCCTCCCTCTTTAGTGACTGCAGGAAGATGAGAAACGAATATATGTCTGTGCAGTGATATAGAAAATAGATGCTCATAAGAGCAAGACTCCACATTTCACCAAAAGAAATGGACATGTAGAAACTAATATGTTGTCCCACCCTGCACTGCCCTGAGAAAGTCTGAATCCCATATAAATACTTCTTTACCTACATTGCAGAAACAGTTTGACCCTCCTCCCCTTCCCTCAACATGTTTAAATTTCTTAGCTTTTATCATATGTAGGAATTAATGATATAGAAAAGGATATAATTTGACTTTGACCATATGTGTACAACTCGATTCTTTACAAATGCATGGATATATTTCACTTTTTCTGTGGAATATAGACAAAGGTTTTTGCTCCCACTTCCTTGAGTTTATCTGTGGTTTTTTTTTTTTTTAAATTTTATTTTAATTTTATTATTTTTTTATGACTAGATTTCCATGACTTCTTCATGTTATGCTGTTGACTTTTGAACATTGAATTTGCAGGAAAGATTCACCATGCTGAAAGCAATGGTATGAGAACCTTAAGGAGATACAAGGAAGGATTGTTTAACAGTACCACAGCTCAGATATATTGTAGAAAATTCTCAGCCATTGGCAATGCTAAAGCTGATAGACCCAGAGACCAAGAATGCCTTGTTTGGTTGGGCACAAGTGCCACTCATATATCGCTTTTGCATCAAATCTTGCAAAGCAGTGCAAGAACAGGTGCACCTATGGAAGGAAAGGCCTGCCATGCACAGAGTATTCGTGTTGGATTACAATCGGACACTTTAACGTCTAACATGCTTATTAACATGTATTCAAAATGTGGCTTACATAATTGCGCTAGAAAAGTATTTGATGAAATGCCTGAAAGGAGTTTAGTTTCATGGAATACTATGATTGGGTCACTTGCCCGGAATGGGGAGGAACAAGAAGCTCTTAGTGTTTTCGTACGTATGCAAAGAGAAGAAAACCAATTTAGTGAATTCACTGTTTCAAGTGTTCTTTTCGCTTGTGCTGCGAAATGTGCTGTGTCTGAGTGTAAACAGCTTCATGCTTTTGCTATTAAGGTAGCAATGGTTTTGAATGTCTATGTGGGGACTGCATTGCTTGACGTTTATTCAAAGGCTGGATTGATAAAGGACGCAAGTTTTGTTTTTGAGTCGATGCCAGAGAGGAGTGATGTCACGTGGAGTTCAATGGTTGCTGGGTACGTGCAAAATGGGCTCTATGAGAAGGCTTTGGTGTTGCTCCACAGAGCTCAAATGATAGGACTAGAACATAACCAGTTTACAATGTCTTCTGCTATTTGTGCTTGTGCAGGTCTGACAGCTTTGATAGAAGGGAAGCAGGTGCATTCCTTGTTGTTTAAAACTGGATTTGGTTTAAATATCTATATCATTTCCTCTCTGATAGACATGTATTCAAAATGTGGTAGCATTGGAGAAGCATACACCGTGTTTCAAGGTATGGAGGACAGGAACACTATTTTGTGGAATGCCATGATTTCTGGGTTTTCTAGACATGCTTGCTCCCTAGAGGTGATGATCTTATTTGAGAAAATGCAGCAGGCAGGTATGCTTCCAAGTGAAGTAGCGTATATATCTGTATTAACTGCTTGTAGTCATATGGGATTGGTTGAAAGTGGAAGGAAATATTTCAACCTCATGATAACAGAACACAATGTGTCCCCAAATGTTGTTCACTATGCATGCATGGTTGATATTTTTGGTCGGTCAGGGTTGATTCTTGAAGCCCGTAATTTGATTGAGAATATGCCATTTGATGCTACTGCTTCTATGTGGGGTTCACTGTTAGCTTCTTGTAGGATCCATGGAAATTTTCATTTAGCTGAGATAGCAGCTAAGCATTTGTCTGAGATAGAACCGAACAATGCAGGGAACCTCATTATGTTGTCAAATATTTATGCAGCAAATAATAAGTGGGAGGAGGTTGCAAGAACAAGGAAGCTTCTTAAAGAAAGTGAGTTGAAGAAGGAAAGAGGGAAGAGTTGGATTGAAATCAAGGACAAAGTTCACTCATTTATGGTCGGAGAGAGAAAACATCCTAGAATTACTGAGATATACTCTAAGTTAGACCAATTGGTGGAAAAATTAAGGATGATTGGATACAAGGCTGAGATTGAACATGATCTTCATTATGTCGAAGAGAGCAGAAAACATGAACTTCTGAGGCACCATAGTGAAAAACTTGCTCTTACTTTTGGGTTGATGTGTTTACCCTCCAATGCACCTATCAGGATCATGAAGAATCTTAGAATTTGTGGGGATTGTCATTCTTTTATGAAGATCGCATCAAGTTGTTTGGGGAGGGAAATCATTGTCAGGGATACTAAAAGGTTTCACCATTTCAAAAATGGTTTTTGCTCTTGTCGGGAATTTTGGTGAAATACTTGTGCTCCATTATGTCACTGACTACTTACTGTTAGCATTTTGTGCACTTTCCTAGTTGTTGCTGAGCAAAGGGTGCGAAAAATATTCATTTGATGACTATTAATCCAATAGTCTGGATATGAGAGACGTATGTGTTGAAGTTTAGGAACTAGGTAATAGTATCCCGATCAAAAAGCTGATGAAGGGGGTAAGGGAAACAGGGAGTCTACTGAATAGGCAAGTAGTGGACACATTAAGCCCAAATGTGGTGGTTAGGTTAGTCAAAGATTTCATTTTACCAAGTCCAATGTTGTCAGATTAGTCAACGTTTATATGTTTCGATGATATCCTGCATCAAGAAGTGGTCTTAAAGGGGTATTATGTCTGAGTAAATTATGGGACCCTTGCATTTGGAGTCAATGAAGGGCAGGCTTTGTGAAAGATCTAATTTTATGAAGTTCATTGTAAGTCAGATTAGTCAACAGACATTTTGATGCAATTTTGCACTAAAACAGACATTGCAAGAAAATGTGGGAAATTAAAGGAAATGAAGATGGTTTGCCTTTCTTTTTCTCTCCTTTATTATGACTATTAAATGATCCAGCAAGATTATTTCTTCATGACTACTTGAGTATTCTAAGCATAAAAGCTGTCGCTGTAGCTAGGATCATAATGTTAATAATGTTGGTTTGCATTTTTTGCTTTTGTGGTCTGTAGGATTAATTTCTTATATTATTGGATTGATGTCAGGATCTGAAAAGGAAATACAATGCATAGACAACATGATGTGGTCTGTAGGATTGCTTTCTTATATTCCTACTCCATGTTCTGTGTTTCAGAGATATAATTTTTTTTGGTTTCTCTTTTCTTTCTGTACCTGATGAACCAATCTAGTTGGTAGCGTTCTTATTGAAAGAACAGCATTTGATAGTTGGAAGGTCTGGATTGAAGAACTGTTTGATGAAGATCTCAGTTTGTAAAGACTTTGATGGTATCTGGAGTACAAACCATTGATCCAATTACCTCTCCAACTTGTCCATTCACTCTGAATACCAAGGATCAGACACTGTCTCCACTGCAAATGGTTAATGACTCCCCCATAATCCATGTTGGCATATACTGCCTCACCAACCAATCTAGGCTCCTCTGCACACAGCTTTGTGAAGCTTTGGCAATGACTGTTGCATGGCCAAAAATCTCTATCAAATTGATTTACTAAAGGTAAATGCTACTCAATCCTCATGCACTTGCATAATCTGGTTAATTATTATTTGGATGTGCGTATGTAAACATATAAGAATGTACTTGATCATCGCTTGTGCAAATGTAAAATGTTATAAGTTACTATAACACAAAGAACTAAATCAACTTTTATATATGATATGACATTTAATAGTGACTTTTGGTACTATTTGAGATTCTCACCATTTGCAAGCATTCATTTTGGTACTGTTGGAAATGCCTAGGTGCATATGGTGTCTGTATTCTAAAGGCAGGTTTTGGAAGAAACTGCCCTCTCTAGTTTGTGTCAAAATACTGATTCTGGAGTTTGAAGTTTCATACAGACCGAGTATTCCTTTGTTGTCTGTTTCAGTAATATTCAGTTTCACATTCTTGGGTCCAGCTCTTATTTGCATGTCTATTTCCATGCTTTTATAACTTACAGGCAAAATTCTTGTTATCACAATGACAATGTCATCTGTTGGTTGCCATATTGCCTAATTGTTTATTTTGTACTTGACAATGTCAAATAGAGTATCCAAGGCTAGCAAAGGTAGCAGAGCATCTTTCTAGAGACGGCTTATGCTCAGACTCAGCTCAATCACGACGATACCATACGATGTCGAGCTATGTATTTAGGGTAGTTATATAGAGTCAGTCTGCAATATGACATTTTTGACTTTTATTGTATAGCAGACATCTTTTATATGGCTTTTATTGTATAGCAGACATCTTTTATATGGCTGGAAGCCGAAAAAATTACTGAATTGCGAAATAAAGATTAGTTTTTAATTTGATTTCATTTTCTCCTCACCTGTCTAGTCTTCCTCTGGGAATGGTTTCTCAGGGAATGGTTTGTGCAGTGAGTCTTTTCGGCCTAATTCTAGATTTCTAGGTATCTCTGGGAATGGTTTCTCAGGTTGGGCTGGGCTGGGCTATAGCCTATAAGGAAGAATGCTTTGACGCCCTTTATTACTTATTTTACTCTTAGCCTGCAAATCGACAATCGTGAATATATGTCGTCCACCATTTGGTCTATGAATTTCTAATTGCCCTGGTTAAACTTTTTTTTTTTTTTTTTTGAGGTAGGGCTAAAACGGCTGCCCTTAAGCCATAACCATTAATAAAACCATAAAATACACGGGGGGAACATAAAGCCTAAACCCCAAATTACAAGAAGCCTTAAGAGAACATTCCGAAATAATATCAGAAGTCGCTACTAATATTGTGTATTCTAACACGCACCAATTAGTAAGGAGTGCACAACTGGCTACTCCATTTGCTTTACAATTTTTGCGACATACCGGAAAGATAATGCTCACACGGAACCATAATAGACTAATAATACCAACTTTCCCACTATGTTGCCACCGAAAAATAAATCCGGTGACACATGGTTTTATCCTGCCACTAGGAGGCTGCGACCATTTGACAAAGCAAGAAGCTCGCCGCCGTCCTAGACCAGACACGGCACTTAAGGTGCACAAATCGGGACAGCGTCCACCTCGCCCTACAAACCTAGAGTAGGACATTATTAAGGGCATAAAGCCACCTAACACTAAAAAGAAAATAATAAGCAGAAAAGGAAAAGCAAAATAAATGGGCCTAGAAAGAATCTCCTGGCCCAAGTACCATGAGGCCCAACTAGAGGCCCGCACGCAGTCAGCCACCGCTGGGAACGTTCCCGCCGTCGTACCTCCACCAGAATCCCCGTCACTCCCACTCCCTGGCTGCCAAATCCCGACATCACTCGACCACCCAAAAGTAGATCTGAGGTGGCCCGAAATCGACGACAACCACTGGCCGCCGCCCTTCCACTGGCCAACGCGGTATCGATCTGCAGTCAAATCAGATCACACCCCTGCAGTCCAAGCCGTCCACCCAGCCAACCCAAAATCTCTTTTCTTCATCGTCGATGCCCAAAGATGGAAGAGATGTTGCAGCCCCGCCTGCATTCCACCACACCTCCACCTCTGCTTATCCCTCTCACCATTGCTTCCAAGCGGCAATGACAAGGCCCAGATCGGAAACCTTGCGGCCTTCAACGTACGACTTCCGTTTCGACCACCACTGGTCCACGAGGAACCACCATCGGACAGTAAGTCCTCTTTGGCCTGTCCGACGACGACGTCCCAAGGACGCGCCGTCGGACCAGGCATGAAGAAGACGCAGAGGAGACCAAACCTAGGGTTTTTTCGTAGAGAGAAAAAATATATTTTTCTTTTGACAAAATCTATTGATTGCCCTGGTTTAAACTTTAAAAGCCTGAAAATTGGGACACAACTATGCCGATGAATTATCCATCAACAAAAGCCTTCTTGAATCATAAGATGGGTTGTTGAATTATTCGTTGTTGATGCTCTACCACAGGATGGGTTTGACACTGGGAATCATAATTGAACTTTCCATTTCTTTAATGCTTATGTATTGGGATTAAGAGTAGAGAAACATCCATTATCAATGAAAACTTATTGCCCGCGGGGCTCGTCAAGACGAGGGTATTGTGGGAAAAAGTTGTTAGGTGTACAAAGAAATTTCAATAAAAATTACAATTTGCTGAGTGTACTAAGATTTTTGCGAGGTACATTTAGAAAGACCATTAGTATCAGGGGTGTCTTAAACCCTAAATAATCTCACCTTCATTCAGGATTTACCCAAAATAATCTCAGTTGGGCCTAATTGCTTGGGCCCAAATTGTTTCGGAAATTCTTCTCTGGCTCTACACCTTTGCCTCAGGCGACCCTCTTCTTTCACAATTTGCTTTGCTACTACCCTCCGTCAAAGTCTTGCACTAAACCCTCTCTCTCTCTCTGTGCGACCCAGAAGCCTTGCAATTTTCGCAGCCATGGCGAGCACCAAAGTTCAGAGGATCATGACCCAGCCCATTGTACGTTCTCTTCTCCATCTCCCCGTTTCTCTGTTTTCTTTATTAACCTTTACCTGACAATTCTTCATTCTGTTTTCTTGGCTTTCCTGGGGGTTTCGCTACTTCAGAACTTGATTTTCAGGTTCCTCCAGAGTGTAAGTCCTCCTCTTTTTTTCGCTTTATTTGCTTGATTTTTTCGTTTGGGTTTTTTTTCATAAACCTCGCATCGCATCTAGGGTTTTTTATTGTTTGAAAATTCTGGTTTCAGAAAGCTCGAATTCAGATTTGGCTCTTTGAACAGAAAGACGTCAGGATTGAAGGCCGAATCATTGTAAGTTTGATTTTACTTTTATTTATTTTGCTTTCAATTAAGCTTGTAATTGAGGTGGATGGTAAAGAATAGTTGAAGTGTGAAACAATAAACAACACGAATAGCCAATATTCTATCTCTCATTCATGTGAAACTAAATTCGTTAACCTTATCAGATTTAAAAGTAATATGGCAATTTGTAGTTAATCAGATACTATCATTAGTGCTTTTCTGTTTTTAATGTAATATTCACTTCCTCGGTTGAGTGATATATGTGCAAGACTAGATCATTGAGTTAACTCAAAAGTAATGTGGTAGCTTGAATATTTCTACTGAAGTGTCCCACTAAATTCTGGGTGAATTGATCGATCTAATAATGTACAAAAAAATTGTCTAGTGCAAATGAAATTTGGGTCGAATGTAAAATCTGTGTCAATCTCTTTTTCCAAACCTTAAAGTCAGTTCCTTATGGTGTAGCAGACTCATTTGTAGCTTCCAAAATGACTCAGCAGTCTTGAGCCAACAAGTTTTGTAACCTATAAGCTCCAACTGATGCAGAACTGGAGCTTGAGGCTATTGTGTTGCTGAAATGATAGCAAAACTCTATTGTACTTCTAGCCATAACAAACAAGAAAAACAAAAAGATAAGCTGTAGGATTAAAGTTGGAATATAGTAGGAGCAAATACAGCACTAGTTGGCATTTATGTGTTAAGCACATCAGCTTTTGCCTTGTCGTTTAGATTGGGGTTGGGAACTGGGATGGGATTCTGAATTTTGAAGAAGATGGAACACTCACACGTATGTCTTTTCTTCTTGTGATGCCTTATACCGGATGTCTTGAACCATATTATTCCTGATTTCATCATTGTTAGGGGATATGCTTACTGACTTTATTTATCTCCATTTGTCATATTTTTTTTGCTATAATTCAGTTACATGTCTTCTTTAGTCCTATTTTCTCCAACAAATGTGAAGACATTTTGTCTCAATTGAACTGTTGCCACAGATAAATAAGGAAGCCAACATAATGAAGAGTGTAATCACTAATCAGCATCCTCATATATGCACATTCTCTCTCCCTATCTGTGGTCAGCATTATGATCTGAGCTGAGTCGAATAATTATCTTAAAATCTTTGCTGGTTGTACAGGGTTTTGATGAGTACATGAATTTGGTTCTAGATGATGCTGAAGAAGTGAGCATCAAGAAGAATACCAGAAAGACACTAGGTGAGTCCCCTCCCTCCCCTTGCTCGTTTTCTGTTGGCCCCGTATTTGTGTAAACTCTAAATTGTTTTGTTTATTTATTCTCTTTTCAGGAAGGATTCTTCTTAAAGGAGATAACATAACTCTCATGATGAACACGTAAGTGTATTTAAACCATCTCTCTGAATCTCGACCGTGACCTCTACTCTAACCAACTCTAACTGTGACTCTTTTTCTTACTCTGACTAGGGGGAAATGATGATTGATCTGAGAAATGATTATCAACATCCTGAATTTGATGGAGATCAAGCTATTTGGACTTTATTCTGTAGTAACATGTATTTTGGATGCCAATCGTCTGTAGTAGTGATTGTATTGATGACCTCAATGGATAACTGATATCTCTCATGCAGAATTACTTTTGATATAATATGATGGTCCTTGGCAGGTGATTTGCATAAAAACCTAGTTTGTTGATTGCTTAGGTGAATGCCTGAATCTTTCTGCCCGTATGAGTAATCTCTATGAAGCTGTGTGAGATTGTTTGTTGTTTCTCAGCCGGTAGCATTTGTGTAATCCTTGTAGACGTGTCAAATGGGCCGCTTTGGCACGACCCTGGCCCGTTTAGTAGCGGCCCAGCATGGCCCAAGCACGATAAAGGGTGGGCCGGGTCGGCGCGGTCCATTGTTGCAAGTCGGGTTGGGCCGAGATATATTGATCCATGGGCTGGTCTGGCTCGAGCTCATTATGGGTGTGGTTTAGGACCGAACACTGATTTATTGCGGGCCAATTCGTTATAATAATAAATTTTTATATTATTTTAAAAGATACGAAGAACTTTCTGTGATGAGATAATGTTCTTTTTTAAATTCACCAATGCTATTAATGTTTTCAAAACAATAAAATAAAACATTTATATCTTTGTTTTAACTTTTAACATAAGTTTTTTTTCCTAAACATTTAAAGATATGTTTATTAAATAACATTTATATCACAAGCACAAAAAATGAGTGTAGCGCCGCTCTCCCTTAACCCTAGCCCCCCCAAGGCTTGAATTTCTATTTCTAGTCGTCAAAAGCTGATCTCAACATTTGATTGGTTCATGGTGGCCTCAGCGACGGTCTTGGTCGTCACAAGGTAATATTGTGGCACTTCTTGGATGCTACAAACTAGCAGACAGAGGATGGAGTGCTATGGTGAGGGTTAGTGTAAGCGAACCTTCTTGCAGTGGTGAATTCTCCTTCTCTCGTGACCAGGGTGCGACCAAAAGCTTTCATGGAAGTGGCGACTGTATTAGGCGACTTCCGAAGATGGCGTAGTGCTTTTTCCAGGCTATGGTGGGTTGGTTTCGTTGCCGTCGTCAACTGCTTTTCTGATCATGTCTACTTTTTGTTTTTAGTTTGTTGTTTTCTGTTGGTAATAAGATTCTACTTTACTAAAGTAGGACGAGTCGGGTTTTGTGCCTTTGTGTGTGCACTCTAAGTGCATTGTCTGCCCTAGTGAGGTAGCGAACTGTTTCCATGGTAAGATGGTCACTACCTCCTTGTGGCAAGATGAAACGTTGTGTCGTCAGATTTATTTCCGGTCCTCAGCATATTAAGAAAGCTACTTTATTGGTTTTATGGCAGTACTTTAACTTTCCGATATGCTACCATTATTGTAAAGTAAATGGAGTATTCGATATGACACTTTTTGCTAGTTAGTACATGTTTGAATACATTGTAGTAATAAAGACTCCTATTATTAATTGGGATATGTCCTCTTGAGGCGTATTGTAATCTGGAGTTTAGACACTATGTCCTCCTTATTGTATTCAACACTTTCATTAATCAAGACTTGAGGGCAGCCGAAGCAATCCTTACTTAAAAAAATAAAATAAATAAACAATGGTTAGAAAATTGATCTTAGAAAAATAGCTCCTAAATTAAGAAAAGTATTTCCGAGTTTTGGATAAGTAATTAAATAAAATAAACTTTCAATTACAAATAAAATAAAATAAAAATACTCACAATAAAATTTTAAAATCTTGGTTAATTTGCCCAATACCATTTGGTATAATGACATAGTCTCCCCTTTGTAAGTGAGAAGTTATGAATTCGACTCACGAAAGAGTAGTTGTAGCATTTGAGTTGTTTATCTGATAAAAAAAAAATAAAAAAATCTTGGTTAATTTCAACATGGCCCAAACACGGCCTGTTTATTAACCCGGCACAATATAGACTTGGACCGTGGGTCGAGCTGGGCCTAACGTTTGAGTAAATGGGTTAACCTGAGTACGAGCATGATAATAAATAGACCGATCCGAGCATGGCACAAAGCACGACCAATCCTTGCTCTCACAAAATCAAGGTTCCTGTTAGCGTATTATTCTCGTACCAAATGTTTACCTGGGACATTGCTTTTATTCGGTTGGACTTTCACTTAGCAAGTAGTCACCGGGATAGATCCCAAGTGCCACATATTGTGGTGAGTTTTAGATTGGGTTTTGAATACATGACGATATATTTTAGGGATCGTACCATACTCTGTCTTTACGTTTGAAGAGGCATTGTTCATACTTCATATCTAATGTAAATTCCAAGCCCGTGGAGTTGAGCGCTGGTTTCCTTTTAACTTCAAACAAGAAGTTGCACGAAGAAGTTTCCTTCAAAGGTATACATCTCTTGTCATAGGTTGTTTTGTTCCAATAAAAAATGCCCCAAATTTCAACACTTAATTGATTAGAGCTCCAAAATTGTTGATCGCATAGTACGTATCTTTTTTGGTTTATAGATTGCCATGTCCTTAAGATGCTCTTAGCATAAAGTCCACAGTTAGGTGGACAAGAGAAAGACGGTAACATGACAAGAAGAGAAGTTGGGGACCCTTTGGCACATTGCTCACATTGCTCACATTCCAAATAACCTATCTCACTCTCATCCTCCTTTTGTTTTTAACACCAACTCCAAAGCATTTTGCATAGTCTAACTTAGGGACTAGTTGAGTCTTGTTACAACGTAACAATTTAGGAAAATTCCCCTTTATTTAACAATGGCTGGCCACAAGGTTACAAATTTCTTTGGTAAACACCACCATTAGTCATTGTTTAGATCGATGAAACCATTTCATACCTCTATAACCCACTTTGAGTGTGTTTTTTAGTCACAGGACACAGTCTCGCAACCTTATCTAATAACAAAAAATCAAAACATCAAATGCTTCTCTTTCATTGATACTACCTAAGATAGGTAGATCTTTGAAAGCACCAAACCGATAAAGTATATACTAGACATCTTTTTAGTGAGCTTTGATCGACTCTAAGCATTCTTCTTATCACTTTAATTGACTCAAAGAAAAATGAAAGAACAAAATCTTTTGAGTTTGGATTTCAAGTCGCTATATTATAGGTATTAATATTGTGATCTTTAAGGTATCTAACTCACTTAAACAAATGGACGAACTGAATCTGTCCACCCTAAACCGTATAAGCTTTAAGGCAGTTATTAATGTCTTAATGACCATCAATTTGGCTGAAATTTTGCAGAGATGATCTATACATTAGTACCTAAAAACTGAACGGACGAGATGTGGATATGAGATCCAAAAGTGACCCTAAACTCCAACCTCACACGTTAGTTTCAGAGTGAGGCCTCACTCTGAATAGGATATATATATATATATATATATATATATATATATATATATATATATATAGACACACACATATATGGGAAACAACAATATATTAAGATTAAAGATTACACATGATGCCCTATTCTTTTTTGGAGTACAACTATAGAGGACATCACCCGAGTGAAGTTGCTCTCTAACGCAATTAGTGCAAAAAGGACATGAAACTCAAGGCCCGGAGCATTTATGTCTTTTGACTTAACAAAAAATAGAAGAAGAGTTAGAATTGTCCATCTCTCCCATGACTAATGCTCGAACTACAAAACACTGTTTCCCAAAGCCTTAGGATTGTACAGTTGGTACGTCACACGAGCTCAAGAGAACTATAGATCGAGAGTCTGACTTAAACACTTGGTCGAAAGATGGAAAGAGTTTGATCCATCAACCAAATTTCAAGTATTGGATAATCGTGCCTAAGAAAATGAGATAATTCATCGGAGACAATGGACGATGTTTAAGGTCTAGTTTGGCACAGCTTTATTGTGCAAAAGGTTTCTTAACTTATAAGTTAAGTAGCAAAAAGTGTTCGGTGAAATTTTAAAAAGCAGCTTATCTCAAAAGTTGCACAATTGAGTTGCTGCTTATAGAAGTCGGTAAATAACAACTTTCATAAGCTAAAAACTACAGCTACTTAGGAGGAAAGCTGTCGGATTTACTTTTCGGCGGGTGAGACTAAGTGTCGTCGGATTTACTTTTCGGCAGCAACGTAGGAGGAAAGCTGTGCTAAAGCAGGTAATTATGCTATGTTGTACACGGGGTACATATCGAGTTTTCTTTCCGCTATGTCACTGCTATGTTAAAGCAAATGGAGTAGCTATTGCACTCTTTGCTAGTTGGTGCTTGTTAGAATACAAGTCTCCTGTAGAGTTTTCTGATATTATTTCAGAAAATATTCTAGATGCTTATGGTAATCAGGGGTTTAGGCTGAATGTCCCCCCCCTTGTATTCGACAGTTTCATTAATCAAGGCTTGAGGGCAGCCGCACCTGCCCTTTATTCAAAAAAAAAAAAAAAAAAAAAAACTACAGCTACTTTTAAATTAATCCTAGCTCTTCCTAACTATGCCTAAAAAGCTTATACAACAATAGTCTCGAACAACGTTTAAAAATACAACCCTAAGCCAGATCCCCAATAAAAGTAGAGGATGCTCATAGTAATAATGAGTGATATAGATAAGCAATGAGCTCAATGCGGGTCAGATTACATGCATTGAGGAACCACACCTAATAAACTTCTTGGACAACACAACACCACCACCTGAACCAGCATCTCAGGTTAACCCACCTATCTTGAAGAGCACACCTAAGGGAAGCCACCTAGCCATCAACCGGACTTGCTCCAATCGGTTGATATACCAACACCAATAGTAGCATCCGCTTGTGCTTTATGCCATCACCACACTAGCACTGAAGTCCTAATATAGGGCTAGCATGCAACACTACCACTAACTGAAACAGTGAAACCAGAAGAAACTCTAACTCTACATTGCCATGACGAGGAACCAGTAATTATCAGAGAGAGAATCACCACCAAACTCCATCGACCAAGATTAATTGGGTAGAGACAAAGCCTTTTCTAGCGAATAAATCAACACCATACCCGAGAGAGATCCACTTCATTACTATCAAAACAGCGCCGAAAAACGTTGCCATTATCACCACCCGTGGAGAAGAATCAAAGCCCGAAAAATACATAGCATGCTTGAATCAAGTTGTAGACACCATGCATGCAAGATAAACTCAAAGTTAAATCGCGGACAGTTTGCTGGAAGCAGGTCGGGTTAAAAGAGATCATTCACCTGTAGAGTCAGAAAACATTATCAAAGGATCATCTTGTTAGCGAAGTTTCATCCACCAGTTTGATGAGGATACCCGTAAATAAACTAAATGAGGACTACTAGTAATACAAACCCAAGGTGTACATGCCATATAAGTATCAAGCATATAAACACCACAAGCATCGAGGCTCAGAAAGCCAAGCAGAAGTCAAATTGATACCATGAGGATGAAGTCTGCGTCCAACTATACAACATAGACAGAACCCGACACAAGTATTGACCGAGACTGTCTGTAAGGACCAGTTCAGTAGGGTTCCGACATCACTTTAGCATACTAACGCACAACATCTTGTCCGGCATCAAAAATAAAATGGAAGCAAACCCTAATCCACCGTACTTATGGGATCATTAATTAGCATATAATGGTAAGTAACTACTTATTTCCTACTATTATTTTGTCAATATTCATACATATGTATCTGACTTTGCATCGCAGAGTATATGGCGGGTTCCCCCAATGTTATCCTTTTGACACCTTGTGTATTAATCTTTGACAGATATACATATACACATCCACACTCAGCCGTCTCTAGGCAATATTGGTGATTCTTAGTCCCCAACAGGATCAATACATAAACACAAGGTACTAGAGACCATCTTCGATAAGAGGTGGCAAGCCGATGAGGCGAAGTTGGTGCTTGCGCATGAGGAGAGGATAAAAGGCATTGTATTTTTATTTTATTGAATCAACAATAGATTTTAAATTTGAAAAACTTAACCCTAAAAAAAAATGAGGGAATGACAATGTAAATTCAAAATACTCCAAAAAGAGAAGAGGAAGTACTCTTATTCTAAATTAAAATCTAGTGGTTACAAATATCATGAGCCATTGAGGCCTAAACTTTAACCGCAATGTTCGTCATTTTCTTCAGCTACTGATAGTTAACCAATCTTAAGTATCATGAAACATGCTTACAATAAAAAAAAAGAACCACTCCACCTTCTTTCACACTGTGTCCTAAAGAAGCCAGACTATGTGTAAGGACAATTCATCATCATATTGATAAAAGAAGACACCAAATTTAGAAGCCCGGTTGCTCATACTGATGTTATAGATATGATACAGCAACAGATCAAGACCTCCGAACAAATATCACATAATAAAATCCTAATAAATTAACAAAGGGAACTACCATGACCCAATTTTCTCTCTTAGAATGCCGATGTTTGGACCCAAAATGAGCATTTTGGCCTGACAAGGCACGTCTTGGAGAAATTGAGCCAATGTCAGTGGCTCAAGCTATATATTGTCGACAAGTTCGAAATATATATATTTAGAGGCTAAATAAAGCCTACTATGGAAGCATGAAAAGTCAACTATAGCACATTTTCCTACTTCGGTTAGGAGAAACCGAGCTAAACAAGGAAGGAGGGGTGGCAGACTGACCAAATGAACTCGAAATGAGCTGAAACTCTGCAGATCCATTCTAGACAGCCCAAGAATCATTTCTTATGAAGAGTGCCAGAGCTATCTTTGAGTGGAAGGCCTTCAAATAATCAGTCCAATTTTCTGCAGAAGCAAAACTGGAAAACTGGACCTGTAAGAGGTCCAGCAGCATTTACGGCCCAACCACATGGAAATAAATTCTGAAATTTTACCACAATGATCTACACTCATAGTGGAACATTTCGTATGAAGAAGTCATGGTCAAAATCTGAATTCTTGGTGGAGATATAGCTGCAGCAAAATTGGTGCAGTAAGTGCTTAAACCTAACATTCCATTAGTGTTTAAGTGCTTGAACCTAACAATTTCATAAACTCATAAGTGCTCCATAAACTCATAAGTGCTCCATCATGATCCCATTAAGTGCTCCATTATGATTTGTTTAAATGCCAAATAGTGTTGCTTGGAAGCCTATAAATAGAGGCTACAACATAGAACAATTCACTCATTCATACATCAAAACATCTCTAAGATGATCTAAGTTCTCTCTAGAGCAAACCTCTCTAAGAGCAACTCATTTCCTTCTCTTTCTCTTATAGGTGATCACACTCTAAGTCCTAGTCTCCTCAGGAGCCGACTATCAGTGCCACCAAACCCTCTGTCAAAGTGCTTCGGTCCTAGTCTCCTCGGGAGCCGATTGTAGTACCGCGACCACAACGGTTACGGAACTAGCCAAGCAAGGGTAACGCCCTCGCAACCCAGCGAAGCTAAAGTCACGCTTTAGCAAGTTCTCCCCACTTCCCGGTGATTTCGCTCTGCTTAACCTACAACGTTAAGTATCGACTTGGTGACACAAGATAAAGTCCTCACCACGAGGCAAAGAAGACCCCCACGACGAGGTTGGTGCTCTCCTCGTCTACAGTCGCTCAAAAGAAGTCAGGTCAAGGGACACCCCCAACGACCGCACCCGAACGGTGCTGGCACGCCCGCGCAGAAAAGAGACTGTTGACCAGCTGCAACAAAATTGGAGCCAAACATTTTGGCACGCCCAGTGGGACAATCTGGATAACACTAGAGTCTTTTTGTGTTCGCCATCATTGGGATGTCAGGGGAAAATCTTTACCAAAAGAAATTCCTAATGTGACAAGATGGCCAATGTTGCCACCATTGGCAATATTGACATTGATGACGAGTTCGAACCACTCATCATTCCACCAGATGCTAGCCTGGATGAGAGGCTTCGCATCCTTACACTGCATAGTGAAAATTATGGGAAGCATCTGGCAGCTTCGATCGCGAAAAGGGAACAACGAATTCTCGAGTTGGAGCAGCGAATGAATCAGAATGCTCAGAAAGCTAAAGAGCAGTCACAAAAGCTTTTCTCGAGCAGAGACAAACAGACTGCCCAACCTGCCGCGAACATCACATCTGAGTTCACGACCTTACGCGAGGAAGGTTCTACCTTGGCTAATTCGCATCAAGGCGAATTCGAACGTCAAAAATCTGCACGCGAAGAGGTTGTTTCTGAGACTAACTTGCCTATAGGTGGCAATCAACCTAAGGGTCTCACTGGTGAGTCACAGCCTTACACAGAGGCTGTGCATGGAAAAGGTCATCAACAAGGTTGTTCTTCTGACAATACAATTGTCTTTGAACAAATATCTAATTTCTCCACTGATCAAGCCAAATACGTGGCTACTGATCAGATGCATGGGGGGCAAGATATGACCCATGATCATCCCTTTGATCAAGAGAAGATGACGACAGTTGGCGACAAAGCCGATCTTGGGACACCGTCATCTCCCGAATTGCAAATGAAGATCATGCTTCGTCAACCAACAAAGATACTTGGGGGGCAAGACTACTCCTCTTGTGAGCCAAATTGCTTCCAATTCTTCGACGCGAAGTATCTTTGTTCTTTTCCTACAAGCTCTCACAAGAGGGGTTTTCATGCTATAAATTTTGACACATCGGAGTTTGGAGTGAAGCATAGGTGGCCTCCCCCGTGACCTTTTAGAGGTTAGCCAAACGTGTCGCTGCTAGCTCCTTTCTTTGATTTTAATTTCCTGTCAATTTTCAGTTTTTACTTTTATTTTCGTCATTTAGCCTACAAAAAAAAAAAAAAAAAAAAAAAACTAAAAATATATATATATATATATATAAAATTATTAAAAAAGTCATAAATACAACTCTTAGGGGGCAATTCTAAGTGTCCCTACACTCGCAAAGCTACTAAGCCGAGTCAGCGGCTCCAGAAACTTTTTCCAGCTTTGCCCTCGCAGGAAAGGCTGAGCTCAAGGGAAATGTGAGAGCCACCACCGTGACCGCCACCTCCATCGGAAGTAGTCTTCATGTTGCCAAAGATGTCCTCACCATGCACGGGAAACAGTGAAAGGGTTTCAATCTCCTGGTGATCTTCTCCTCTTTGTTCCATGAAAGTTTGTTCTACATTCATGTCAAAGAAAGTAGAACTAGTTCCCTCTCCAACTGAGATTGAACAATCCCTAGCACTCTTCTCCATGTTCAAGGATCCATAACCGCCATAGTTCCCCATCTGCCCGTTAAAAGCAATCATCACACCAGCGGAAGAAGCAGAAGCAGGTGCAGATGAATTGGTAACATTGTCATCACCAACAAGCCCTGAACTTTGCATGGGCACATGAACATCCGAAGTAGACCTCTTCTTCTGCTTCTCCCGAGCCCTTTGGTTCACGAACCAAAAATAGACGTTCTTGAACTCGATCTTGCCGTACCATTTCAGCTGGAGATAGATCCTCTCAACCTGCTCTACAGTTGGGGACCTAACTCCCTTATTGTAGAAAAGCTCCTTGAGGATTCTTATCTGATCTGTAGTGGGAGTCCACCTACTCCGCTTATAAAGCATGTTAGCACTACTCCCGGCTACTTTGTTGCTTCCTCCATCCTCGGTTGGTTGCTGTGTTTGTGGTTCCATTGGTGATGGATTGAGAGAATGCGAGAATTGAAGAGTGATGATGATGAGTAATTAAGAAAGATTGCTGTTAGAAATATTCGAATTGATGAAGTGATTTTGGGATTGGAACTTTGGTTTTATAATGTGGAGGAAGATATAGGCATGCAAATATCCACCCTTGGATGGACGGTCAAAGAGGAGTCAAATCGATGTCAGTAAATCGAGATTAGTGATTCCAAATCTCGGGAAAAAAGGGACTAGCAGCATGTGAGGAGCGGTTTTTGAGGAGTTAGCTATTATTAAAGGATTAATAGCATGTGGGGAAACCGAACGGTTTTCGAGGAGGTAACTGTTCTTTTCACGAGATTATTTTTCACGACTGTTGTTTTTCAACGAGTGATTAATGCCTTAAATCTCGGAGAAGGAATTATTGGCGCTAAGAGTTTTGAGTTGGGAGCCAGCAAGTGGATCCAAAAGATACATATTTTCTCAAAACCCTCGCCGCGAGGCTCTTTTTGATGCAGGAGCATATTTTAAAAGTTCATATTATTTTCAATATACAACTATGGGGGCCTATATTTGGGGCCTTGCGAGACACAATTATTAGCTTCCCACGGATATTTGGATATCAGAATAAGAAAATATTATTGTATTCATAAAGTGGCTTTGCGGCCAAAAGCAGTACATTCATTACAAAGCCAAAAGTGGCTAGAATACAAAACAAGTATCTTCGGATTATCTTCTGAACCTTTTCTCAAGTGGAAGAAGCTATGGAATCCAACGTCGGGTTGAGCCGCGCCATTATCTCAAGGAGGGGCAAACTTCAGGGAAGGAAAAAGAGGAGTAACGGAGCCCCCGCGCCCCTTTTACATGGAAGCGGCAAAGGAATACAACATAGGCTTGGCCAACGCCATTATCCATGAGAAGGGGAGACTCCAGTGAAAGAAAATGGAGCCTCCAAGCCCCCTTAATTGGAAGCAGCTATGGAATCCAACGCCGGGTTGAGCCGCGCCATTATCTCCTGGAGGGGCAGAGAGTGAAGGAACCGAATATCAGCTTGAGTCTCTGCACCCCCTCTAGCCTTGGTAACCACCATTAGTTGGACGTGAAGTATAGGAACAGCCATTCTGTGGCTTGAACCCATTCCTTCAAAGAGTCCAGCCCTTCTCATCCCTCCAAGATTCTATCAAGAAGAGAAAGGGGGAGAAGGAGGTGAGAACCAAAGCCCCTTCCATCTGGAGGGCACAACACGGGCCGGGTCCAGAAGGAAGGAAACAGAGGAGGAAAGACGAACCTCAGAGTGGCCGTCCTCCCTTTCTCCGTTTCGCTCCGTGTGTAGGATTATGACAAAGATGATCTCGCATGATCGTGGATCCCACACTCGGAGCCCCCTCGCGTTTCTAAACCAATCTGAAGCCTGGCATTTTTGTTGCAGAACTCCAGAAGGAGAAACAAGGGGTTACCTAAGATTACGCCATAAGGCCTAACCCAGGCTTAAGATTACGCCATAAAGCCTAAAAATTTAGAGGCTAAAGGTCATTTCATGAGGGGAAGATTTGTGAAGAAGGAGAAAAAGAAGCAAGGATTGAAAGGCCATTTCTCGAATATTTCAGAAAAGTTGTTGTGAGTATTCCCTTCCTGAAATACAACTATTTATAGGGACTTCAGGCAAATTCCCACCCTTGGATGAAGCTCAATTTCAAAACCGATGTCAGTAAATCGAGATTAGTGATTCCAGATCTCGGGAAAAAAGGGACTAAGCAGCATGTGAGGAGCGGTTTTTGAGGAGTTAGCTATTATTAGAGGATTAATAGCATGTGGGGAAACCGAACGGTTTTCGAGGAGGTAACTGTTCTTTTCACGAGATTATTTTTTCACGACCGTTGTTTTTCAACGAGTGATTAATGCCTTAAATCTCAGAAAAGAAGGGATTAACAGCATGTGAGGAGACCGAACGGTTTTCGAGGGGGCCTACAGAGATTGGCCCGCAAAGCTCAATTTCAAGCAAAGTTCCTCCACGCGGAGGTTCGCCGCAATAGCACTAGCTTCGGCTTGAGTGGCCCGTTCTCTGAGACGAGCCAGGTTGCGACCCATTTCTTCAGAAGCAGCCAGAGGTTCATCGAGTTGGGCTTCTTCTGTAGCAATCGCATTTTCAACAAAGGCTAAACCGGTATGGAGGTCCTCGATCCGAAGTTTGAAGTCGGACCTTTGGATTTGTAGTTCCCGCAGGCGGATGGTTCGCTCATTTAAAATACCGCGAGAGATGTCCATTTCTCGAGAGAGGCTATTCAAAGCCTCTCGAGTGTCGTGAGCCTGGGCGTTCGCGGCCGGTTGACGTTGGCGGGCCTCACCAAGTTCATTCAGCAGATCGTCAAGGGCACTAAATTGCTGTAGGGTCAATGCCTTCTCCTGGCAAAGATACCTTAGGGCTTCCAAGACTCGCGGGAGGATGTCTGTCTCCAATACCTGAGGACCCAGATGTTCGTGAAGCACCATCTTAGCCTCATCCACAGCAGAAGGAGGAGTTATCTCCAACACCCTCATCAGTCTCTCGAATCTGGTGGGAGGAGGAGGAGGCGGCGGAGGCGCCACAGAATCACGAACCACCAATGCAAAAGGGTGGACAGCTTCCTCAGTTTCTTCATCTTCAATAGGTTGGTCTGTCCCTTCAGCCGCGGGAGAATCTGGAAACTCAACTCGCGGCTCACCATGGGCAAGTGGAGCAGATTCAAGCACAGAGCCCTCAGCTTCGACGGTTGTCTCATTTGTTCGCGAGACTTGGGGGGCACCACCACCGTCAGTATCATTTTCCATCTCTGGGGCGACTGTCCCGCCGATAAGACCAGCAGCGTTTGCAGCCACCTCCTCGGTACAAACAGAATCCTGGTCAGGTTCCGAAATGTCAGAGAGCGGGGTTGGATCTAAAGGGAAATGGAAAGTATTGGCCAAACAGTGGCTTACCTCTCGAGCTGTCGGGTCAATATCTGGTACGTGGTCACCAAGAGTAAGAGGCCCCGCCTCATTCACCTCTTGAACCTCTAGTGCCGCGAGAATCTCTATCGTCATCATTTCCTCATAAGCGGCAGAAGTCTCAGAGTGGCTTTCCACGCTTTCATCCTCCGAGGAGTCGTCATCGGAGATCGTTATTAGAATGGTAGGACCTTGCAGATGCTCTGTAGATGTGGGAGACGGAAGAGGCGCCACGGGGTTAGTTGATGCTTGAACTAGCGAGAGAGTTGGTTCTTCTGCAGTGGCTGAGGGTCCAGCCTCGCTTAGGCGAGAGGGATTAGTGGTCCTTTGACGGACCTGTCAAAAGATACATAGTGAAGATCCTGCCCAGATTCTAAAATTTAAATAGGATAAGATGGGGTCGGAGTTTACCAATCGCATTCCCAGAGGTTCGTCATCTTCAAAACTCTCTTCGACGAATTGAGCTCGATCGCGTTTGCAAGCAAAGACAGCAGTGGCCTGTACGAGAAAAGAGTCATAACTCAAAAAGGGGGGAAGCACCAAATATACAAGTTTGGGATCATTCTTAACTAAATTACCTCAGCGGGATCTTCATCATGCAAAGACTCTCCCTCAGAAGTCTCCTCTGCTATTGCCTTTCGTTTCCCGGCCTGAACAGAGGCTATCCTGCTCTGGGTAGTTTGCTGCAAAACACACTCAGGAATAAGAGCGGGAAAATCAACACAAGGAAAAGGAATGGTGAAGAAAGACAAAAACTTACTGTTGCCCTAGGCTCGTGGATTTGTATCCCTGGACGCGATGAGCGAGAAGGTAGAATAGGTCGCGGGGGTTGTGCTGCAGGGTTGGAGAAGCGCTCAAGAATCTTGCGGTCCTCCGGACCAGGAATACTCATGCCACGAAAGATCAGGACGAAGAGTTCGTCATGTGGCAGGTCCCAACAGTTCACGGACACTTCTTTCCACCAATCAGCATAATCTTCGTCGACATCGTTGAGGGGGTACAGCGCTCTGACCCAAGGGGGAATCACTATCAAAGTAAACTGACTCTGAAAAGGGGCAGACCCAGGTGGGGCTAATCTCCGCCAAGAGGTGTAGTAATTGGCAGAATCAACCAGAGGCCAGGGTACCAACTGGGCCAACCCAAATTGGCGAGCGAAGTGGTTAGGGGCATAGAGCTCATAACTTACGCGGTCGGTGGCAAGACGAATATCCAAGCAGGAGATGGCGCGACGAAAGGCCAGGAGGGCTCTTTCGCTATGATCCCGTCCACTGGGCAGAAAGCCATCGTCAAGGGGAGGAGGGAAACTCCTAGAAAGGACTATTTTTGGGTCCGGCATCTCTCCCAGCAAGTACAAGTAAATAAAACACTCGGAGTAGGGAGGAGCTCGATACCTTACGTTGCGGCAAAGCCAGTTCCCCAAAAGGGAATCAACTGGAGGTTCCTTTGGAATATCACCGCGACGGAAGAGAGGGAAATAAATCTGCAGCCAAAAGGCAAGGATCCAGAAGGGACCAATAATTTCGGTATCGAAGGGGCGCATTACGGCTCTATAAAGGGAGCGATATAACGCACCTAATACAGGTTGCCCAAGGCCAACGCAAATACCATTGTAGAGAGCAGTGGCCAGAGAATTCCAGGGCCCAGTAGGTTTGTTGGAAGAAGTGCAAAAGATAAATTTGCAAAGCCAGAATTCCAGGAATGCGATACCTCCTGTATGGTCACGCTGGGTGCAGTAATAGTCGCGCCAGAATGGGTAGGATCTGCTGTGATGCCCTCGACCAGCCATATCCATTCTCAAAGAAAATTGAATGCCATCAAACTGACCATGCACATAGGGGTCAAAGTCAATGGGCAACCCCGTGATGGTAAGAACATCCAGCAGAGTTATGCTCATCTGCCCAAACTGGAAGTCAAATGTATTGCTGGAGGTGTTCCAGAAGCAAAGAGCGGCGGCTAGCGGTGCAGGGCTAGTATTATGGGGAAGACAGAAGCATAGATCGATGGTTTGGGTGATACCCACCGCATCCCATCGGGCCAAATCTCTCGCTCGGACCTCCTGATACCAAACCTTTTCCTCGGGAGCGACGGTAGGCCAGAAGCCCACTTTCCTCCTTGGTCCCCAACTACTAAAATCACCAGGCACCTGCCGAAGAGCCGCTATGGGACGGCGGATGGGAAGCGCATAATAGGCCATAGCATCATCTGGCAAACGATCGCGAGGTGTGGGACCCAGACTCGCTTGACTATCGCCGCCACCAAAGCCCATCAGTCGACTTCTCTCCTCTCCGGTCTGACTTCTACATCGAACACTCATGTTAGTCCGCCAGGTGAATGCGGCTTTCTCAGTGATTTCATCTGCCTGATCGATAACGAATGGTTTCTTGGATGCCATTTCTGGGTTGTGAGGAACACTTCTCCATTACACCTTGATTTATAGCTCAGATATTACTGGAGATTAATTTATTAGCTGGGTCAGTGAGTGGCCCTAGTTGATAATTAATGAGTTATTATTCCATCTTGAGAATCGCATCTAAGGCGACAGCGGAGATACTTCTCCATTACACTTCGATTTATAGCTCAGATATTACTGGAGATTAATTTATTAGCTGGGCCAGTGAGTGGCCCTAGTTGATAATTAATGAGTCATTATTCCATCTTGAGAATCGCATCTAAGACGACAGCGGAGATACTTCTCCATTACACTTTGATTTATAGCTCAGATCTTTCTGGAGATTAATTTATTAGCTGAGCCAGTGAGTGGCCCTAGTTGATAATTAATGAGTCATTATTCCATCTTGAGAATCGCATCTAAGGCGACAGCGGAGATACTTCTCCATTACACTTTGATTTATAGCTCAGATCTTTCTGGAGATTAATTTATTAGCTGAGCCAGTGAGTGGCCCTAGTTAATAATTAATGAATCATTATTCCATCTTGAGAATCGCATCTAAGGCGACAGTGAAGATATTCCACCATTTCCTACCACCGCAGGGCCAACATAGTGGCCTGAAGTTTTTAAATAAAACATGATTAAAACCGATGCGGGAAGTAGATACTAAAGTTGTAGCAGATACGGTGGTTTCACTTGGTCAAACGTCATGATGTCGATAGCCATGATCTAATCATCCTCTTCGACATAAGACTCGCGAAGGATTAAATGACAGCAAATAGTTTGCTATTTTGCATCTTATTTCGCCAAGTACTATAGGCCTTGATCTAGCCAGGAAAGCGGCTTCAACACCTACATTTGAGAAAATCAACAGAGAGCCCGCGAACAAGGCAGATACATGTTGCTATACACATGGCGAAGCTACCACCAAGGAAGAGAAGGATACTTATTCGCGATCAAAAGCAGTCTCCTTCGCATGGGGGGCACGCTAAAGTTCTGATCTCCTACAACCTGCCCAAGTTTCGCCAGATCCATGGGGGGCAATAAAGTTGGCAAAGGAAGCGTCAGTTCATGACAAAGGCAATCCAGATTGTGGCATTCAAGCCTTATGACCTATTTAGAGGCCTATATGGAATCAGTCAAGCCAATAAAAGTGGCTTTTGGAGCAACAACATTATAAGAGCAGTGCTGATTCAAGACCTCTTCAGTCAAGACGGAGACCTTTGACTTCGAGGTCTGGGGGGCAATGTTTGGACCCAAAATGAGCATTTTGGCCTGACAATGCACGTCTTGGAGAAATTGAGCCAATGTCAGTGGCTCAAGCTATATATTGTCGACAAGTTCGAAATATATATATTTAGAGGCTAAATAAAGCCTACTATGGAAGCATGAAAAGTCAACTATAGCACATTTTCCTACTTCGGTTAGGAGAAACCGAGCTAAACAAGGAAGGAGGGGTGGCAGACTGACCAAATGAACTCGAAATGAGCTGAAACTCTGCAGATCCATTCTAGACAGCCCAAGAATCATTTCTTATGAAGAGTGCCAGAGCTATCTTTGAGTGGAAGGCCTTCAAATAATCAGTCCAATTTTCTGCAGAAGCAAAACTGGAAAACTGGACCTGTAAGAGGTCCAGCAGCATTTACGGCCCAACCACATGGAAATAAATTCTGAAATTTTACCACAATGATCTACACTCATAGTGGAACATTTCGTATGAAGAAGTCATGGTCAAAATCTGAATTCTTGGTGGAGATATAGCTGCAGCAAAATTGGTGCAGTAAGTGCTTAAACCTAACATTCCATTAGTGTTTAAGTGCTTGAACCTAACAATTCCATAAACTCATAAGTGCTCCATAAACTCATAAGTGCTCCATCATGATCCCATTAAGTGCTCCATTATGATTTGTTTAAATGCCAAATAGTGTTGCTTGGAAGCCTATAAATAGAGGCTACAACATAGAACAATTCACTCATTCATACATCAAAACATCTCTAAGATGATCTAAGTTCTCTCTAGAGCAAACCTCTCTAAGAGCAACTCCTTTCCTTCTCTTTCTCTTATAGGTGATCACACTCTAAGTCCTAGTCTCCTCAGGAGCCGACTATCAGTGCCACCAAACCCTCTGTCAAAGTGCTTCGGTCCTAGTCTCCTCGGGAGCCGATTGTAGTACCGCGACCACAACGGTTACGGAACTAGCCAAGCAAGGGTAACGCCCTCGCAACCCAGCGAAGCTAAAGTCACGCTTTAGCAAGTTCTCCCCACTTCCCGGTGATTTCGCTCTGCTTAACCTACAACGTTAAGTATCGACTTGGTGACACAAGATAAAGTCCTCACCACGAGGCAAAGAAGACCCCCACGACGAGGTTGGTGCTCTCCTCGTCTACAGTCGCTCAAAAGAAGTCAGGTCAAGGGACACCCCCAACGACCGCACCCGAACGGTGCTGGCACGCCCGCGCAGAAAAGAGACTGTTGACCAGCTGCAACAAAATTGGAGCCAAACAGCCGACTCTAACTTCTTGGCATCTACTGCAATGAAAATAGGGTTTGCGATGTAAAGGTTCTCAACCCCAGCACCTGTGTAATGTGGCCCCCAAAACACTAACCTCTATTGTGCTCCCAGGAACTCCGAAAACCTAGCCTAACCAGCAACGTCCCACCTCCCAATACAATAGTATAGTGCTTTGGAAAAACGGGTCATCGACCCCACATCAACGACATTGCCAAATCCTTCCAGCCACGATGTACTTTTTTTTTTTTATTAATTTTTTTTTTTTATAATTCAAACCAGCCTTTGACAATCTCCCTCTTTTTGGTCTTAAAATACATCGACCCATACCGCACCATCCAATCCACCATGAATTTGATTCTAGTGTAACCTTGATCTAGTAACAAGGAATCTCCCGACAACCAATGCCTGGAATGGATCTCGTAAGCCTCTTTTGTTGCCAAATGATAAAAAAAAAAAAACTTCGAGCACGAGCCCTGACCGGTGAAGAACCAGTGAAAACCAAGAGAATAAGTCCCATCTGGGTGCACCCATTACTAGCTGTCGTTGATGTGGTAGAGCCGCTAGACAAGAAACATGATACCTATGGAGCCTAAAAATAACATGGCTTTGAGACGACCGTCTCTAGGCTATGAAAGGACCAAACTACCCTTAAAGGGAACGAGCCATGCTCACACCGAATTCAGAACCAAGTCAGGTCTGGATAATCTGGGAATCACCCTGGAAACTCTACAAGTCATGAGCTCCAGCTCAAGCCCAATTCGCAATGGATACAGACCAAGTCCAACAGATGAACGCCATGTCATACTCTGAATAACCAAAGCCAGCGCTAAGGCCTGACACTCAATGCAGAATAAGCCAATCCCATTCGAGTTCGTCCAATCAGGACTAGAAGACTCCAGAACGAGTCTGAGTATGTGGTGACTTACACGCTCAGGCTGCCTAGCTAAGTAAGGAAGGCAATCTCGCCTAAACCACTACTATGGCTAAACTTCCAAATGGATCCATCTCATCCGATCTTATGTCATTTCAGAAAATCAGATCTTAGATGACATGGTAAGCCCATTAGGGTTATGTGCCTCTTAGGGTTTTCTTTCGACTTGATCAGGATAAATACACCATATTCTCACCATTTGAAGGTAAGTTTTTCCGAATAATGAGATCCATCTCAATCTACTCAAACTGACTTGACTGTCAGAGCCCCCTTAGCCGGTACCACACCAGTCCTCACTCACCCAAGGGTTTCAATTATCATTTCTTTTATACGCAAGTAATCGAGTGACAACGTAGACAAAATTTGGTTGCAACAATACCCATATGATCCCGAAATCAAGGCTCATGCAGAGTGCGTTAAAGTTTTCTTTATAGAGTTGATAATCAATTATTTTTAGTGTGTGTGATTAATCTGTTTAGTGCTTTATTATCCTAAATTTATTAATTTTACTTATGTAGGAACGCTAGCTGTTTGAGATGTCCCCAAAGGTAATGTTTGCCTTTTCTTTTTTGGTCTGAGCTGTGTAATGTTTGCTAAATTAAATTTTTTTTTACCTTTTCTAAAAAATAACAATTAAATATATTGTATAATCTTTATTTTCTTTGGTCTCTTTAATTGTATAATCTTACTATAAAATGTTGATCATGCATATAATATTGTGAATGCAAGAAATAAAGTCTAGCAAAGGAAGTGGAAATGGAGAGCCCAGGTGGTCCTAATTATAGAAATTGCCGAGAAAGAAACAACTGACAGATGCTTGGACGACTTGTCTACTTATATTTGGCACCACACTTGCGAGAGAGTGCTGCCTGACTCACTTATTAACCTGCTACACATGAATTCATATCATCATCTTCATAATCTATGCTACTCAAGGACAGTGACCATTCATATGTTGTTGCATTTTGTAAGGTACTCGGTTCTTTTTAGTTGTTACCACATTTGAGGAGCAATTTTTGAATTTATATCTCGTTTGGTTCGCGGAAAGAAAATTAGTTCATTTGTCTTTCCCATTCGATAAGAAATTTAACTTCTCATGAACTTTCAATTCCAATGTTTAGAAACATAAGGAAGGTTATTAGGTAAGCAGTTGAAAAATTATAATTAGTACAATAAAATAATGAGATGTACAATAAAATAATGAGATGTGAGTAATAAATGCAAGGAAAGAAAGAGGGAAATGATTTCTTTGGGGTATATGGAAGGAACCATCTTCCCTCTTATTTCTCATTCCTTCAAGAAAGTGTTTTCTTTCCTATTGCATCACAAGCACAAAGGAAACTTAATTTCCTTTCCCGAAACTTCAATTCCGCGAATCAAATGAAGTTTTAGAGGACTAGAAAAATAAATGCGCCACAGAATTTGTCTGCGGTTTGTGGTTTATATTAATAAGGATGAATGGATGATTGATAAAATAACTGAAATTTGTTAATTTTTTTATTAAATAAAATCAATGTGAACTTCGAAGTCGCACAAAATAATTATATCATGTCATGTCTTTTAAAGTTCAAAAAGCACGTATTTGCCACTCATTAGTGATTATGTTTTAATTTCTACTTTGAGATATTGAGATCCCTATCAATGTAATAATCAGTGGAATATATAAAGTAACAATGAGATATAATGTTTTGTTATTGTGTCAGATGTTAGTTCGTTTATGAGCATTGTTGATGATGTACCGCCAATTCTGGGCATTGGAGTCATCTCCCAATTATCTCTTTAGGAAATTATATATTATTTCGTTGCTGATAGAATTTTAGCCATGCTAACAATTCAAATTTCAAAATGACCCATTAAAGAAAGAGATTGAAAATGTGTTTTCTTATTTTATTTTTGAATGAATAAAAAAATGCAGATTTAGAACCTTACTGAACACTGGTACAATGAAGACACTGTCTAACCAGTAAATCTAATGGGGGCAAAGCAGAGGATTTGGATGAGCATGTACCAGTGTAGCAGGGAATAAATGTATTAGGTTCATGTGCCTACTGATATATATATTCAACTTCCAAGCAGAAAAGGAGGGAAAATGAATAGTATAAAATGGAATACAAACTACTGCTAGATACTATACTCCTAATCAATATATAAATTTTGATATGAATAAAGTTGTTACTTCACATTCTCAGTAATTGAGTAAGATAATTATGTTCAACCGTTAGATCTAAGAGTAATTGAGTATAATTTTCTTGCTCATTTATTGAGAAGGTGAACATCATTGCCACCGAATACTACTAAACAAGTACTAGAATCAAACTCGATCGTCTTCTCTCTCTCTCTGCAGTTTTGAGAGTCGACAGCGCCTCCTCCATTCCTCCACCCTCTGTGGTGTGTCTTCACCCTCTGTGGTGAGTCTCCCTGAGTTTTATCTCAGATCTGAGGCTTTATGTCTCAATTTTATTATCGTTTTCTTTGCTCTAACCCAATTCATCTCCAAATGCCCAGATCTACTTTCACTTCTCTCATCCTCATACAGCTCCCCCTTTCATTCTCTATCCCATCTTTTTATTTTTCCACAATTCTGCCATCACACTTGTGCTCGACCTGTGTTTATATACCTAACTCTACACTTGAGAATAGCTGCCGAACTGATACTCCACCGATGCTTGTGGATGTTGCCAGACCAGTGGCGTTGTGTTGCTCGGTGGTCTCCACCACCACGACTGCCGATCTTATGTCTTTTGGTACCTTTATCCTTCTTAATTGGCGACTGTTCGGGTATGGAGAATGATGGTGGACAAACCCTTGGCATCCGGAAGTGAAGCGTTGGCTGATGTTACTCCCTCTGCAACTTGGTGGTCAGTAGCCATGGCGGCTGGTCTCCTGGAGGCAGTCCTTTGTGATCTAGATCTAGGGTTTTTTTTTTTTTTTTGTTGGGCTTTTGGGCCTCGGTGTGTTATTTTATGTTAGATGTAGGTTAATTAAGCTTTTGTCTATTGGGCTTCTGGGTCTAGGACCTTTGCTTCCTTATGTACATCTACTTCTACATTTGTAGTATGTTTTGTTAATGAATGAACTGTTTGACCAAAAAAAAAAAAATCATTGCCACCGAATAAGGTTTTTCTTTTAGAAGAATAAAAAATAAATAAAAACGAAAAAAAAAACCAAAAGTTTAGCAGCGGATGAAAGCCACGACTAGGTGCTTAAATAAAAGCATTTCTCAGCATGTCTTCCCTCTCCATCTATTGTAAAGGTGCTCGTCTAGTTTCGACATTGGCACTAGCAGACGACAATGTCGCTGTAGATTTGAGTATTACAGCCTAGTCGAGGTGTCTCCAATCTAAGTTACGCGTAGACTAGCCAGGACCAGGTGCTCGGATATGAGAGCGGCAAGTGAGCGAAGTTCTATCAACACAATAACATGGACGTAACGTGACTAATATTCATTCCTCCAATCCATAAGATAGTTGAGTTATGATATTAGAAAAGTTACTTAGGTCCAACATATATGGCATGGTTGTCGCGTTAATCTATTTTTTCTAATACATTTCCTTACATCCAAATCTTTGGATCGCCCAAAGTTCCGGAATATTTTCAATAAGGTTTGCAAGTTGGTTGCTGAAAAGGATTTGTGTATGTGAACCGGAAAAACACGTGTATTTATAAGGTTTCCTCATAAATACGCGTGTCTACGGCTATTAGAGACGTGATTGGAGAGAGACCCACTATGATACCATGTTAAACAGCGACAAACGCGACATGTGGTCCACAATTGTACCGATGTTGTCCTAATTTAACCATCTGTTAGGTGTTCGGTTTTAACTCAAAAGGTCTAGGTACAATTTGGTGTGAGCCACCTACTTATAAGTTTATACTATCTTTTGTCACTTTTCTAATGTGTGATATTTTCTCTCCAACAACCTAAGCCATTAACCCTTGTTCCTTTCACTCTCACCTTTTCGTGCTAAGATGGATATGTGCATTCCTGTCTTTATGAATAGCAATTTGCAACTTGGAAGAAGTCTGTGATTGGCAACAGTCTTAAGTAGGTGTCGACTTTCAAGAAGTTAAAGTTAATTAGCTCATACTTTTACCGGAAGCATACATAATATTCTATTTACAATTTTTTTAAGGATTAAATACTTGTTACTCCTCAAACTTTTGCTTGAAAAACAGTTTAGTCCCTCACCTTTTAAATTAAACTGGATAGTCCTTATTCTCTATAATTCTCACACAACAGGTCAAAATAACTATTATACCCTCACTTCCTCTCTCTCTCTCAGTTGGTGTAGGCATACTCCGCCATTAGTGCAGACCATCGTCCCCGACCTGATTCCCCTATCGCCCAGTCTACTACGTCCAAAGCCCCTCCCGCGACTCCCACAACGGCGAGAAGACCACTACGACTTTTCAGTCCACCCCCATCCTCAGCCCCGTCGACTCCCCTCCCCACTCCCAATTCTTTGTCGGCTGCCACTCCCGCGACTCCTCCGCCATCATATGATTCAAAAAATAAACTGTATCCCAATTCCAATTGCTATACCAACATCAATACATCACATTATCACCTCTACAGAAAGCTAGACAGGAACAAGCACTAACTTAAAGCCAAAGAACCCGACTTGGTGCCCGATCCAGAACCTAGCCCACCACTGTACCCATAACCCTCATACCCTTCCCTCATCTTCTTCCCACTACCACCACCGCCCCTGATCGCCACTGCATAATGCCTCGACTCAATAGGTCCACCCAGAGTACTCCTCACAAGGCAACAAAAAGTAAAACTCTTTATCCCTAATCTGAAGCAGATCCTACGAATCGAGCTTGACTGAACGGTTTTTGGGGAGGTGGAGAACCCCCTCCACGAGGCAGCCGTGCTTCCCGAGGACCTCCAGCCTGAAGCGGCAGCGGGTGAGGTCGTAGAAGATGCGCGTGTGGTGGCAGGAGATGTTAATGTCGCCGCCGAGGCTGAAGAGGTTGATGTCCACTGTTGATTTCTTGAGTTGTGGCCGGGGATAATGGAGTAGTACTCGAAGTCTTCGCCTTGGAGCTTTAGGAAGAGAAAGAGAGAGTTTTAGGGGTTTTGTTTTTAGGAGGAGAGAGAGAAAGAGCTGAGAGAGAAAAGCAGAAGAAAAAAAAAATGAAATGAGGGGTATAATAGTCATTTTGGACATATTGTGTGAGAATTAGAGAGAATAAGAACTATTCAGTTTAATTTAAAAGGCGAAGGACTAAACTGTTTTTCAGGCAAAAACTTGAGGAATAGCAAGTATTTAATGTTTTTTTTAATTGCAAGTTGTTTATGTAAAATCACTTGAAGTGCTTAATGGTTCTATAATTCTAAAATCACTAAACTGTTTTTCAGGCAAAAACTTGAGGAATAACAAGTATTTAATGTTTTTTTTAATTGCAAGTTGTTTATGTAAAATCACTTGAAGTGCTTAGTGGTTCTATAATTCTAAAAGCACTTAAATTTTTTTTTTTTTTGCCAAATACAATAAAAAATGCTTTTTTATCAATTCTATAAACAATCTAAAATGAAGTCTAAGTCACTCGAAAAATCAATTGGTAATAATTCTTTTTATTATGTAAATAAAGTAATTTTGAACTGCACCGGTATTCCCATCCTATTCCACATTCTCGCCACTCATTCTTTCCTTCTCAACCTCATCATGTTTTGCAAACCCTAATACACTATTAGCTGGCTTGGATTGGCTTAAACTCACCAATCTCTAGAATATACAAAGCATAAATGCATCGACGAAGAAATTCCGAGGAGGAATGGGCTAGGGATATTGTTCCAAGTACTCCCCACCCAAGAGTCCACACCAAAAGTTAAATGTTCTATCCACTTTTGGCTTTTCCTACAATTCCCTTGTCTCTTTGTCTTAATGTAAGAAGAAAGTACCAAGTGGATGGTCTATGGGTTTGATAAGAATCCAAATACTAGTTTTGGAGGCACTTGCCTTGCAATCCCCACGATTACCCACTAAGCAACAAGAGAAGGTGTTGTTTTGTTTTGTTAGGACATGTTTGGAAGGGCATTGTTTTGCGGAATAGCACCAAACTCTGGCCAGCTCTTATTCCCATCCACTTTACTTGATGACAAGAACCCATCTGAGTGTGAGAGAAACAAAGTTAGCAAATCCACAACCAAACAAGCAACAAAAGATAGAGAGAGAGAGAAAATCTAGAGAGAGATAGAGAGGTAGCTCTGTATTTCACAAATTCCATATTCCTCTGAACCCCCTCAAAAGACAAACAAATCGATGACGACAAAAACAGCCTCTTGTATTGTCGCCAACGCAGCCATGGAAAAGTCCTTTAAAACAAGAGCTTTATTACCGTTTCACTCTTCTTCTTCACTTTGCAACAAAACCTCACATCACAAACCCATTAGAGGCCTCAGTGAGCTTTTATGGATTAGAGCAGGAAGGAGGGTTTAAGCCAACGATCGAGGAAGCTTCCCTAGGCAAAAAACTTTCTGGGTTTTCTTTCAATTTGAAAACCCAGTACGGAATTTGGATTTTCGTTTCACAACTTCCTCTCTGGTAGTTCTCTGGCTCTGTCGTGTTATTTTTAGTTCTTCATTCTTTGATGAATTATCACGCACCATGGTAATACAAACCCACTTGTGTATCTTTATGATGATGT
Organism: Rosa rugosa; assembly: GCF_958449725.1. NCBI lineage: Eukaryota > Viridiplantae > Streptophyta > Magnoliopsida > Rosales > Rosaceae > Rosa > Rosa rugosa. The sequence continues at coordinate 5,512,210 of NC_084825.1, forward strand.
TCATGAGGTGATTTTTCCTTTGCTTTTGGTCAGCCTCTTTTGGATTGCTGAAGAATGTTGTTGGAAAGTAGATATATTTCATGTTCCTAATTAAAAATTTCGATTCTTGAGGAGCACAGAAAACAGTGGTACCTTACTGAGCCTTTTTTTTTTTTTTCCAACCATATGACTTGGTTATGGTGAATGCAACTTATTTTCTTGCTTGAGAATTCTTTAGTTTAGTTAAGAATTGAATCATTTACGAGAGAATAGAAAATCAGAAATCATTGTTTTGACTTCTTACCCTTCTTCTCTGATGCTCAGAGTCCATTGATCCAGTTCCTATTCAAATTACTATCATTTATGGTATTTTGTAATTTGTCTGATCATCTGCAAAGATTGAAAGGGATGAGTTCATGACTTTATGCTCTGATTTATGAGAAATTAGATATCATTTAAGGTTTGATACTTACAAATTTTGGTTGAAAATAGTTCTTTACTTTCATATGGTTAAGTGCTACACTGCTACATCCTTTGATGAATTTGTTTTCAGCTGCTTTACTTCCAGTGCTAACTCTTGCCATTTTGATACGATTATGAAAATCTCATTTTCAGCATTCCATGAGTGTTCTCTTTGTTGATCAAAAAATGGCGCAAGAGGACGGGTCACCTGTAACTTCATCAGCCATGTACTTTCCCGGTTTAGGATCTCCATACCCTTGGCTTTCCCCTGGTATAGGGTCTCCATACCCTTGGCTGAGGGAGCTAAAATCTGAAGAGCGAGGTTTATGTCTGATCCAACTTCTTCAAGGCTGTGCTCATCATGTCGCTTCTGGTAGTATTGAGCAGGCAAATGTTTGGCTCGAGCAGATTTCTCAGCTCGCCTCTGCTGGTGGCGATACAATGCAGCGAATAGCGGCTTATTTCACTGAGGCACTTGCAGACCGAATGCTGAAAGGTTTGCCTGGTCTATATAAGGCCCTTAACTCAACGAAACTATCATCAATCGCAGAAGAAATTCACATTAAAAGGCTTTTCTTTGATCTCTGTCCCTTCTTAAAGCTTTCATATGTGATAACAAATCAGGCCATAGTGGAAGCTATGGAAGGGGAGAAGATGGTTCATATTATTGATCTTCATTCATTTGAGCCTGCCCAGTGGATAAATCTGATTCAGACATTAAATGCAAGACCTGAAGGTCCACCACATTTGAGAATTACAGGCATTCATGAACATAAGGAGGTGTTGGAGCAAATGGCCGCCAGGTTGACAGAAGAAGCTGAAAAACATGACATTCCCTTTCAGTTCAATGCTATAGTGAGCAAGTTAGAGAATCTTGATGTCGAAAGTTTACGTGTCAAGACTGGAGAAGCTCTTGCAGTCTGCTCTGTACTGCAGCTGCATTCACTCTTAGCAACCGATGATGACATGACCAGAAGGAAATCTCCATTAGCAACAAATAACCTGCAAAAAGTCATGCATATCAATAAACTCACTTTAGGTGAGTGGCTGGAGAAAGATCCGATCAGTGCATATAGCCTGAGTCCGGATTCTTCATTATCCCCGCTATCTTTAGGTGCTTCCCCAAAGATGGGGAGTTTTTTAACTGCTCTTTGGGGCCTTTCCCCGAAATTAATGGTGATAACTGAGCAGGAATCAAACCACAATGGTCATACACTGATGGACAGGATCATAGAAGCACTGCACTACTATGCAGCACTTTTTGATTGCTTGGAATCTACAGTATCGAGAGCATCAATGGAGCGGCAAAAGGTTGAGAAGATGCTTTTTGGGGAGGAAATCAAAAACATCATATCATGTGAAGGAACTGACAGAAAGGAGAGGCATGAGAAGCTTGAGAAGTGGATTTTAAGGCTAGAGTTGTCTGGCTTTGGGAGGGTGCAGTTGAGCTACCATGGAAGGATGCAGGCGAAGAAGATGTTGCGTGACTATGGCTACGATGGCTATGAGATTAAAGAAGACAATGGATGTTTGGTTATTTGCTGGCATGACAGACCACTTTTTTCGGTGTCAGCCTGGAGATTCCGGAGATACGAGTGAAGGTTGATGGACTTTGTGGAGATTGAATGCTTTTTCCTTTTATTTTTTCTTTCTTATTGTAAAGGATTTTAAGCATTTCTACATCTGCAACTGCATAGTAAACCTCAAAAGGTTTCGGAGAAGAGAACTTGTTTCTCTGTTCTAATTTTTTTTCTTGTTATTTTTTAATTTTATGCTAGTTTAGATCTTCTATATACGCACTGATGTTTCACCTCTGGGTTTTATTGAAGTTTATCCAAGTGTATAATAGACTTACTAAACTTGTAACGATAAATGCATACTCAGTTTGGTTGTTCAGTTTAGTGTCCATGAAGAAACCAACTCAATGTTCTTCATCTAAGGTAAATCGTCAGGGCACAAAACATTGGAATAATTCTCAATAATTCTATTCAACACAATTACAAAATGGAAGAAAAAGAAAATGCAACAGCGCGGCAAATGATACTTTCAGTTGCGAAAAACTATTTGTACCACATGTACTGACTGAAGCATGTGATGCTAGCTCCTTCTAGTAGTGTAACACTGACACATTGTACTGGACAACAGCATCTCCAGTCTTTGGATTGAAGGAGAATGTCCTTGCTAGTGCATAGCCCCGTGCATACCGGAAAGCTCCACTGCCTCCGACTATAGGCATCTCTCGCATGGTATCCATAAAAGGATTCCTCCCAAGAATGCTAAGGGTACTGCCATTGTACATACCCTCTATGAAAGCAAAATTCAGGACCATGAGCAACCCTGAATCATGTTGAGAAGCAAAAGCATAAATTCCCTGAGCTCTTCCTACAAGCTTTGAGCTAGCCTCTGGCTTTTCGGTCAGTGGATCGTCTGTTATGAAAGTAGTTCCGAAGCTACCAACCGACTTGTTTGGTGGCCCAAGAATTCTTAGGGCAGTCGGATTTTGGCCGCCTTGGATGTCATGGAAATAGAAGTGGAGGCGGGTAAGTTTCTCCATTCTTATTGCAGATAGGGATAGAGGAGATTGCTCTGAGAATAGTCCATGAATTGTAGTGAAGGAGGTTGATAGAATGATGAAGCAGGCAAAAGTGACAAACAAAGCCATTTTTGTTAAGTTTTGTGCGGTACTTTGTTAGTGATATATGTCGTTATTTATATAGGGTGAAAGAAGTAGGGGTATTGAGTGAAGAGTGTGGATTGTTTGCATATATGTGTCCCTTAAATTATAACCCCCGTGCTTGGTTTCCCTGAAAAAGTGGCCAGGGCTTTCATTTTCCAGAAAGAAGAAAAGGGGTCTAGAATCTGACAATGACTTCTGCAAGGGAGCGTGGAAAAGCGGTTTTTATTAGCCATTTGATCAAGTTCAATGTTCGTCTAACATGATGCCAGATTCTCTTGTTAATTCCGAAATTCCAATGCTTATTCCTAACTTAGTTGCGGCAAGAGTCAAAATGAGGTTGCACCTATATGATTAATTATTTAGAGAATGTTGAAATTATAACCAGCTCAAAAAAGCGTAGGGATTCAGTTTTCCAGACTATTTAACATCATCTCTTGCTAATTATAGCCAAACTGGATGAAGTCGTCTGTTTAGTTTGGTTTATTCAGAACATTTTGCTACAGAAGACACGAGTCATAGTAAACATCACTTCCTCCCTTATAAGCAACCAACTCAATTATCAATTAATTATTGCTAAAACCATGATAATTAGTTTCACTTTTCTGAGAATTGATAACTTGAATTAGTAATTATTTCTTTGTTGCTAACTGGCCTTCATAAATTTTGACCTTTTAGCATCAATTGCTTCTTCATATGCCTGTCATGAACAGACTAAGGTGCGTACGTGGTCCCAAGAACATTATATCAAAATTCAAACTAAGAATCGATCAAATTTATCTGTGTAAAAATAGAATCTTCCTTACGATTTACGACTAATCTTAGATTTGTTAAATGTATTTACATACCGGCCCTTCTTCAAAAAAATGTATTTACACTTCCCTTAAAAAAAAAAAAATGTATTACAATTTTTTTTTTTTTTTGGAGAATAAGAAACTTTTTATTTAAGAACTAACCAAGATTACAAAATATGAGAATGACTGGTGGTGGACATAAACTCCCCACTCTCCTCCCTAGAAAACGAACTAGTTACGGGTCCGTCATAAACAATGACATCCATGAGCCAAGGAGGCCTAACCCCTAACCAACTACTCCGCCCATTACCTCGGGCAACAATTCCTGCAACAGTATGAGCCGCTTTGTTAGCCGCCCTCAGACTTTAGTGACTTTACATTTCACCAACTATGTTTAATGACCCAATGGTGCGGTAGTGTTTCATTTATTCATACAATCATACTTGGCTAAACTCATTCTGAATCTTATTTATTTTTAAGAAAATAGATATATACGTACCCTACCTGATGCGGGAAGCGTGAACACGAAAGTAAGAGGCTCCGTCAAGCGTCGAAAGCCATATGAGATGAGCTAGAATCCACTAGCAATTACGGGCACAGCCGTAAGAAACATAGATAAACATCTCTAATATTTGGTTTTTTATTGATAACTTCCATGAAAATTACAGTCTAAGAGATGTCTTATATATGGCACATAGCATAAACCTAATACAACTAGAAACATAAAGAACAATTTATTGTAGACTAAAACTAGGAAACCTAATTAAACCTGATTAAATAAAAATCAGAAATAAAATCCTAGATACTAAAGAATATTACGCTTGGAATCTCAATCAAGATTTTGCTCGAGAATCCCGATATATCCAAAAGAGTAATTTATGATTAATTCCATCATTAAGAAGTCTATTTGAATACCAATTTCCAATATTCAAATTATTCTTCTTAATGTGAAGACGCTTCTTTCTTTTCGAGATTTTTAGTTGAAATTGGCTAAAATCTCGTCCTACATCAATCTCCTCCACTTGAAAAGAACTCGACCTCAATTTCCTCTTGTATGCAGCTCGATCATTAGTAGGAATAAAACATGATAAGCCATCAACTTCAATATTCTCGAAATTAAAAGGTATCACCATGAATCCAATACCGTAGACAAGTTTAGAATAAGCATCTTGAAACTTGAACTCCTCCTCTTGAAAAGGAATGGGCAATGACTTCTCCTTGAGTTGATCTTGAACACAATTAGGCATGCATGACATGGATATTGATGTGATGAGTGAATCAGCTTCCTTATCCTTAATGAGTTTCTCTTCAATCTTCAAAGTTGCTTCTTCATGTTCCTTTTCACACACCTCATAATGGTCATTCTTGACGTTCTTCCTTCTACGTACGCTTGATTTTAATTTTGTGCGACTCCCACCTAAATAAATATGTGTTGTCTTTGCAATAACCACCTTTTACGCTTTCATGCCATGGTCTTCCAAAAAGCACATCAGTGTCTTCCATGTCAATCACATGACAAGTAATCTCTTCTTTATAAAATTTTCCCATAGAGACAAGAACTTTACAAACCTCTGTTACTTGTGCATATTCATCCTCTCCAAATGGAATCCAGTATGGATCACTCAGCTTCACTGTCGGTAATTGAAAATAATCCACAACTTTGTTTGCTACAAAGTTCTCTCGTAGACCACTGTCAATTATTACATAGCATACCTTGTCTTTGATGACACATATAGTTCGAAAGTCGTCGTAGTCTGGAGTTATGAATATCCAACGTTCCATGTTTTTTTTTTTTTTTTTGGATTGATGAGGTTGTCCTAGGGCGAATCCCTTGGCATGTTCATCTTCAACGAAACTTTCTTTGATAGATACTCTATGACCAGCGTCGTTGAGGTTGGTGGTAGTGAACTTCTCCCTTGGATCGTCGTCTGCTAAGAAGCGGGCGATACCCGCTCTGATACCAAATGACGCAGTCGGAACAGTAACCTAGGTATACAAGCGATAAACCTAAACAAAGAGTTCTGGAGTCCACCAGAGATAAAAGAGAAAATTCTCTATTTGATTGATAATAAGATAAAAGATAGTTCTGCGGCCGTTTAAGGTTGCTTATATATGAGAAAAGAAAACCCTAGGGCGACTAACAATGAAACCCTGAAGCCCACGGGTAAAAATAAAACAAACCCAAAACAAACTAGGAAACCGAAAGTCCTTAAAAAACAGTAAATTGCATTTTTGAGGCCCTAAACGACTCCGAAAGCCCGAAAAAGCCCACATGTCGTGGCGTAGCGACGAGTTTTGTTCCTAGCGCGATTCACTTTCCGGAAAGCTATGGCACGCTCCAATCGGACACCAAGCTATTGTGTGGCTACTAGTAACTTTCGTTTTCCTCTTGCACGACCAAACTGCTCTTCGAACTGGACTGCCATCCGTTCTACATCACTACCTTTGATGAAGAACTTGATGACTCAATTAAGCACTATTCCCTTTTTATTAATTCAATGCAAGGAGTATACTAATCACATTGCTATGCAAATGCAACTATATATGCAAGACATCATAATCATACAAAAGAAATTAAGCATATGCACACTTAATCATTGATGTCACAAGGCATGGAGCGAAAAAGATAACAAATCTTTCTTTTGACTACTATGAGTACTATCTGAGACAATCCGTTGATTCCGGATGAAGTAATGTTGATGCCATTTACTGGTAGTCCCCATGTAACTTCGAATTGAAGCATGCTTGCTTCCTTCATCATTGACAAGCAAGCTTTATATTGCCTGGTACTTTAGCTGGTCATCAAAACCTTATCGCTTCTAGTTCTACCCTGATGTTTTTCTAGTTTAGGTAAGCCTGCTAAAATTAGTTTTTTTTTTTTTTAAATCATCTGGACTGTGATTAAACTTTTGAGACCTCTCTCTCTCTCTCTCTCTCTCTCTCTCTCTCTCTCGGGATCTATGAAAATAAAGGCATCTTTCACTCTTGCTTTCTTTCTTTCCTCCAATTTGTAAGTACTTAATCAAAAATAAGATTGAAGTTAAAACTTAAGAGTGCAGTTTGCAAATTCATACTTATGCGAGTTTAACATTCATGGAAATTAAACTCCACGTACATCATGATCGATCATTATGAATAGTTCACAAAAACTAACTAGCTGATCTTATAACAAGGCAACTGAGAATCTAGCACGTTTGTCACCTCAAAGTAAAGTCCTTGAAGCCTTTGCACTGACCCTCGAGTGAATCTTTCAGATTCTTCAAAGTTTTAGCATCTTTAGAAGTCAATACGGGAGTGTTTGAAATTTCGACTTTCTGTTTCAGCAACCGATCAACTGCATTTTTATGTTCAGCTATCTTTAACTCACTTCCTGAGATGGAAACACGAAGCTTGTCTATCCGCTCCTCCAATCGTTCTTGCTCTCTTTTCAGCTTCTCTCTACGATTCTCTGAAGAGGCTAGGAAGTCAAGTAGCGATTCATAGTGACATTTTTCAGCTGTTTGAAGATTAAAGGCTCTGTCAAGACGAGATTTATTGTCAGCCAACCGCTGATGCTGTACCTCTGGAGCTATCTTCCCGGAGCAAGCAGACTGCATGGAATTGTAATTAGCAATATCCATCATGAGCTTGTCAACCTTGACCTTTAATGGTGAAGGATCAATCCCATACTCGGTAAAGGCAGCGATGAGTTTTTCAAGTTCTACTTTGAATAGTGGAAGGCACTCTATGGGATTCTGTAACACAATCTTCTTGATGTGTTCCAACAACTTCGACGTTGCTTTGCGGCGAATTTTAGAGATAATATGCTCTGCATCAATATTATTGTTTCTGTCAGATGAAACTTCCTTGGAAGGGGATATCTTATTGGTGTGTTCCATTGAACTTTGCCTCATACAAAACCCTGTAGGGTAGGGCAAACATTGTCAAACGTTATATCGGTCACCCAGTTAATTAATGGAACACTACATCAAAGCTAGGAAATATTAGGGGTTTAGGGTTTCGGATTGTACTTACTTCCAAAGCCAGGACATGAAGCATGTACGGATTCTGATTTGTCCCCTTCCTCTTTCATGAGCAAGCTAGGGGAATGACGTCTTCAAATTACTCCTTGTACAAGCTAAGGTAAGTCATTCACAGGTGAAGGAAAATCAGGAGTTTAATTAAGGGGTTTGTTAATCTCCAATTGAAGCTAAGGTCTAACTTAGAAAAAGAGGAAGAAAAAGGATTTTGTAATATGTGTGTACCGTCTTTCAAGAAATAAAGAGGGTCAAATACACAATCAGGGTCTGCCAAAGGATCCAGCCAACTAGAGACTATGAGCTTGGAGGAAGGCACCATAAATTTTCTTAAGAAGATAAAAGCAACTTTCTCAATAGCGGGGGGAGCCAGAAATCCATGTTAGGAGAATCTTTATCTTTGGCTGGTTGTTTGGATTGATTTCAATCCTTTTGAATTTGTTGGTCTGACTATATAAAAGTATCAAAGAGCGCGATAGGAAAATCCCAAGCCCTAACCTTAAGCATTAAATCGTATGACAAGAAGAGCATAACAAGTATTCTAGGATTGCTCGTTCTGCATGAAGAAAGCAATGTGTGAAACATCAGAAATATAAATATAACAGACGCTACTACATGTCAAAGTGATGGTCTAACAGCTAGTAGAGTAAACTGTAGAATTAGGATGGAGTGAACAAGAAATATTTGCAAAAACATGCAGCAGTGTCTGTGGTCTCACAAGAATGCTTAATAATCAGAAAATGAAATTAAAAAAGTAACAATTATTTTTCTTCTTTTGGTCGCAACAGGATCGATGCGTGCTCTTACCATTGGATCCAGAAGAACCTCCAGAAAATAAGAAGAGCCTTTACTGTAAAGAGAATGAAACGAGAAAGATCCCAAATGAGAGAGAGCTAGAATTCCATCGGGTATATGTATTCAACAAACTGATCCAAACTTGAACAAATTACCAAATCTATGCGCCCTGATGTGAGGACATCTGTTAGGGTCCAATTGTTGATTTGGGCTTCTCTCTAGTTTCCCTTTTACTATTGGGAGCCTTAAGTAGCTGATGTCGTTTAGTTTCATTAGCTGTTGTCGTTTTGTTCATCGGATGGCTAGCTATACTTCGTGAGTCCAGATACTGTGATGTGAATATAGGACAAGTAAGTATCCTTTCTCTTGGAATATCAGAGCTGCTCCTCCATACGAGCTTGTAAAGCATTCTATTGATATATATATTTGATTCATTGAAGAACCCTATCAACATCTGTAATATGGAAGTTTTGGTCCTTAATTGCCCCTGATGCCACATTTGCAAGAGAATCAATAAACTTAATGTCACTGGTAGCTTCAGGGACAACTGACAACCTAATGAGCTAAAAAAGCAAACCTATTCTCATTCAGAATTGAAAGACTAATAACTAAGCTGGGCACTTTCACCCAAATAAAAAAAAAAAGGCATTAAAGTGATTGGCCGGTGATAAGCTTGGGGTGTGGTTGTCTTAATTTGTTCAATTCGGTGAAGTTGCATTAAGCACACTCCTAAACCATTGGATTAAAAACGCTCCCATCCAATAAGGGTGGTTATCAAACCACAAAGACTTGAGAAATTATTAAATGTTGCGTCTCGAATTATTTATCTACGTCCGAACTCCAGATGATCATATATATATAAATATCATCAGCATCTAATACTCATTACAACAGAACATGAATTTCAATAATCCAGTTCTTAGCCATGGCCTAAGAACGAATAAGAAGGTAGCTAGTATAAAAGGGGGAAAAGTTACTCCAAGAGGTACAAAGTTCACGATGTCTGTGACACATAAACATTGTACTCAACAATGGCGTCTCCTGTATTAGCATCAAACCAAACCGTATGTGCTAAAACATAGCCACGAGCAAACCGAAACAATCCGGTGCCTCCAACAATCGGCATCTCCCTGACATCGTTCATCACTGGATTCCTCCCAAGAATGCTGATGCTACTCCCCTTATACTGACCCTCCACAAACTGAAAACTCATGACCATAAGCAGTGCAATCTCCTGTTGTGCAGCCACTGAGTAAAACCCTTGTGCTCGTCCGATGATCTTCGATGTGGGATCTTGCTTTTCAGTGAGCGCATCATCAATCATCAAGGTGGAACCGAAGCTGGAGAGGCTGCTGTTTGGCGCGCCGATAATTCTGACAGCACTTGGACTTTTGCCACTAAGAATGTCATGGAAGAAAAAGTGGAGATGCGTTTCTTCTTCTTTTTTCTTATCTGCCTTGAAGAATTGCCTGATTAGAACTCCATCAATGGAGAAGAAAAAGGTGGAGAAAATTGTGAAGAGAATGAAGAGAAGAAATGAGGACATAGTATGCATCTAGTCCCTCTAGTGTGCGTAAGATATGGCATATGGAAGCAGATTTGTCGTCATTTTAAAGGATTGGGATGCAGGAAGGGGGTAAAAAGTAAAAAAAAAAAAAGATTAAAACCATCTCACTCCGAGTGTGACCCGGTTGATTCAATTTTAATCAAACACTGCTTTTGTGTCGGCGCCCTAGCCTTTTTAATTAATTTTCTGTTGGAGTTTGCTTTCCATCCTTTTGAAGCAAGAATGATTAATGAAGTCCAATCTCAACTCTCGATCAAGTGCATTTTTTTGTTTAGACGTCAGTGATGGATCTTTGTACAGGAACAGACCATGACCATGACTAAGCAAACCATATAATCATTTCGTATATTTTTCAATGACCCTGGCCGAAAGGCAAATTTACTTTCTTTAATTCTTTAACAGCAGTTTTAAATTAGGCTTACAAGTAATGTGTTGATGTGTATCGAATTCACCTACATCATAGGTTGAGAAGGATCAAGTCTCTTGTGCCTATTTTCATGTTTTCTCTTCGTGGGTAAGGCTTCTCCCTCCCTGATCGAGTAGGTGCATTTCTCATTTCATGTTAACAGATGTCCAGGGTACAGATGGACAAAAGTTCACCAAATAAAAAACTAAAAGAAGAACTTCATCTGTTTGGACCCAAAATAAGCATTTTGGCCTGACAAGGCACGTCTTGGAGAAATTGAGCCAATATCAGTGGCTCAAGCTATATATTGTCGACAAGTTCGAAATATATATTTAGAGGCTAAATAAAGCCCACTATGGAAGCATGGAAGCATGGAAACATGAAAAGTCAACTTTAGCATATTTTCCTACTTCGGCTAGGAAAAACCGAGCTAGACAAGGAAGGAGGGGTGGCAGACTAACCAAATGAAATCGAAATGTGCTGAAACTTTCCAGATCTATTCTAGACAGCCCAAGGATCATTTCTTATGAAGAGTGCAAGAGCTTTTTTTGAGTGGAAAACCTTCAAACAATCAGCCCAATTTTCTACAAAAGCAAAACTGGAAAACTGGACCTGTAAGAGGTCCAGCAGTATTTTCGGCCCAACCACATGGAATAAAAATCTGAAAATTTGTCAGGATGATCTATACTCATAGTGGAACATTTCATATGAAGAAGTAGAAGGCATATAATGAAGTCTTGTTGGAGAAATAATTGAAGGAATAAAGGGACAGAAACTGACCTAAAACCAGCTCAATATTCACATGTTCATGTTTCCTACCCACATGAAGAAAGCTAGATGCTTTTCTCTTTTTCCTTGGATATATTTTTCTTCTACAATCTCTTTAATAGATCATCACCACTTCCATGTTGCTGCACCTTCATGCTTTGCTTTCATTTCATCTTTTCTCTATCTTTTCCATATTTTACAAGTGAACTTAGATCTACTTTCATTATTTTTCTTCCACTCATCATTTCACTCTTCTTTTTCTTCCCTATATAAACACATTCTCCTCTCATTCTAAGACACACACACATTCACAACACAACATCAAAACATCTCTAAGATGATCTAAGTTCTCTCTAGAGCAACCTCTCTAAGAGCAACTCCTCTCCTTCTCTTTCTCTTAGCGGTGATCACACTCCTAGTCCTAGTCTTCTCAGAAGCCGACTTTCAGTGCCACCAAACCCTCTGTCAACGTGCTTCGGTCCTAGTCTCCTCGGGAGCCGACGGTAGTGCCGCGACCACAACGGTTACAGAACCAGCCAAGCAAGGGTAACGCCCTAGCAACTCAGCCAAGCTAAAGTCACGCTTTAGCAAGATCTCAACATTTCCCGGTGATGTCGCTCTGCTCGATCTACAATATTGAGTATCGATTGTGTTAACAAGAAGAAACTTCAGCAAAGTCCTCACCACGAGGCACAAAGAATCCCACGACGAGGTTGGTGCTCTCCTCGTCCACAATTGCTTGAAAGAAGTCAGGTCAAGGGACACCCCCGACGACCGCACCCGAACGGTGCTGGCACGCCCGCGCAGAAAAGAGACTGTTGACCAGCTGCAGCAAAATTGGAGCCAAACATTTTGGCACGCCCAGTGGGACTACATCAGAAGTTTTTCTCTTGAAGCACATTCAACCACCGGGCTTCAAAACAAACATTTTGGCACGCCCAGTGGGACTTACTGTAGAAGTTTTTCTCCTGAAGCACATTCAACCACCGGGCTTCAAAACAAACATTTTGGCACACCCAGTGGGACAAGGTTAGAATTTTTTTTTTCTTTTCTTGAAGACATTCAACCACTGGGCTTCAAAACAAACATTTTGGCACGCCCAGTGGGACTATATCAGAAGTTTTTCTCTTGAAGCACATTCAACCACCGGGCTTCAAAACAAACATTTTGGCACGCCCAGTGGGACAAGGTTAGAATTTTTTTTTTTCTTGAAGACATTCAACCACCGGGCTTCAAAACAAACATTTTGGCACGCCCAGTGGGACTACACTAGAGTCTTTTTGCATTTGTTCGCCATCATTGAGATGCTAGAGGAAAATCTTAACCAAAAGAAATTCCTAAAGTAAATAGATGGTCAATGTTGCCACCACTGGCGATACTGCCATTAATGATGAGTTTATGCCTATTCCCATCCCAGAGGGGGCAAGCATTGAGGAACAGCTGGCGATCATCATGGCCAATGTCGAGAGGCATAAAGAAAAGCGAGCCAGGGACATGGCCAGTTTGATCGCAAAAAACAAAGCAGAGGTTTCGCGATTGGGACCAAGAAATTGAGCAGAACGCTCGAGAAGCTAGAGAACAATTCTATAAGCCTTTCTTGAGCAGCGACAAACAGACCACTCAACATGCCGCGAACATCACATCTGAGTTCACAACCTTACGCGAGGAAGGTTCCAGCTTGGCTAATTCGCAGCAAGGCGAATTGGGACGTCAAAAACCTGCTCGCGAAGAGGTCGTTTCTGAGACTAACTTGCCTATAGGTGGCAATCAACCTAAGGGTCTCACTGGTGAGTCACAGCCTTACACAGAGGTTGTGCATGGAAAAGGTCATCAACAAGATTGTTCTTCTGACAATACAATTGTCTCTGAACAAATATCTGATTTCTCCACTGATCAAGCCAAATACGTGGCTACTGATCAAAGGCATGGGGGGCAAGATATGACCCATGATCATCCCTTTGATCAAGAGAAGTTGGCGACAGTTGGCGACAAAGCCGATCTTGGGACACCGTCATCTCCCAAATTACAATTGAAGATCATGCCTCGTCAACCAACAAAGATACTTGGGGGGCAAGATGACTCCTCTCACGAGCCAAATTCCTCCAAATTCTTCAACGAGAAGTATCTTTGTTCTTTTCCTACAAGCTCTCACAGGAGGGATTTTTACCCTACCAATTTTGATACATCGGAGCTTGGAATGAAGCATAGATGGCCTCCCCCGTGGTCCTCTAGAGGTTAGCCAAACATGGTGCTGCTAGCTTCTTTCTTTCTTTGCTTTTAATTTTCTGTTAATTTTTTCGTTTCTAGTTTTCTTTTCATTAAAAAAAAAAATCAGTTAAAAAAAAAAAAATTGAATTTGGTAAGGGGTTGTGAATCATAACGGAATAGGTGAAGTCTCTTTTGTTAATATTGGCCTAAACTCCTTATTGGTGCCTAGTTCAGGTCCCTTAAAGTTAAGGGCGGCTTTTATTAACACTTGTTGAACTGTCTTCACACTTATGAGTTATGACCTTTCTCATCTTAGTAAGTATAGCCTATGTGAAATGGTGTCTAGAAATGGGACAACGTTCATGACAGGTTCTTGAATCCAGAAGTGCGTGCAAATGGGCCTAAACCACTATGTGGGAGTAGCTCATGCCAAAATGGATTCTGCCTCTCTTGTTCGCCCTCCCCCACCTGGCCATTTCAGTAAGGTTGCCCAAAGGATTTGAAAGAAAATTTGTGTCTAGACGACTATACATGGGCCGCATGTCTAAACCTTGATTCACAATGTCTTATTAAAATTTAAAAAAAAAAAAAAAAATACAAAAATACAAAAATACAAAAAGAGTTTCAAATTTGTGCGTCGCGGAGGATGCAAAAAATTGTGTTATTGCCTAATAGTGGCTGGAACTTGCTAATATACTTAAGAGGCCATTGGTATTGGTCTGGGCACATATACAAGAGGCATTTAATATGCCTAGTATGGTATTAGCAGTGGAGGAGGTCAAATCAATATTTTTGCCAATAATTGTGGCGAAAGCTGGGTTGCGAATTCTTGGCAGCGAAGTGGTTTTAATTACATGGCCTCGCAAAGGATGGTTCGCGAAGGAAGACTGGCGATTAATATATGTATGCTCACTATGTATAATTAAGAGGGAGAGAGGCTACTGTTCAAGTAATTTTAGTCAAGCCAATACAAGTGGCTTTGGAGCAACGACATTATAAGAGGAGTGCTGATTCAAGACCTCTTCAGTCAAGACGAAGACCTTTGACTTCGAGGTCTGGGGGGCAATGTTTGGACCCAAAATAAGCATTTTGGCCTGACAAGACACGTCTTGGAGAAATTGAGCCAATATCAGTGGCTCAAGCTATATATTGTCGACAAGTTCAAAATATATATTTAGAGGCTAAATAAAGCCCACTATGGAAGCATGGAAGCATGGAAACATGAAAAGTCAACTTTAGCATATTTTCCTACTTCGGCTAGGAAAAACCGAGCTAGACAAGGAAGGAGGGGTGACAGACTAACCAAATGAAATCAAAATGTGCTGAAACTTTCCAGATCTATTCTAGACAGCCCAAGGATCATTTCTTATGAAGAGTGCAAGAGCTTTGTTTGAGTGGAAGGCCTTCAAACAATCAGCCCAATTTTCTACAGAATCAAAACTGGAAAACTGGACCTGTAAGAGGTCCAGCAGTATTTTCGGCCCAACCACATGGAATAAAAATCTGAAAATTTGTCAGGATGATCTAAACTCATAATGGAACATTTCATATGAAGAAGTCGAAGGCATAAAATGAAGTCTTGTTGGAGAAATAATTGAAGGAATAAAGGGGCAGAAACTGACCTAAAACCAGCTCAATATTCACATGTTCATGTTTCCTACCCACATGAAGAAAGCTAGATGCTTTTCTCTTTTTCCTTGGATATATTTTTCTTCTACAATCTCTTTAATAGATCATCACCACTTCCATGTTGCTGCACCTTCATGCTTTGCTTTCATTTCATCTTTTCTCTATCTTTTCCATATTTTACAAGTGAACTTAGATCTACTTTCATTATTTTTCTTCCACTCATCATTTCACTCTTCTTTTTCTTCCCTATATAAACACCTTCTCCTCTCATTCTAAGACACACACACATTCACAACACAACATCAAAACATCTCTAAGATGATCTAAGTTCTCTCTAGAGCAACCTCTCTAAGAGCAACTCCTCTCCTTCTCTTTCTCTTAGCGGTGATCACACTCCTAGTCCTAGTCTTCTCAGAAGCCGACTTTCAGTGCCACCAAACCCTCTGTCAACGTGCTTTGGTCCTAGTCTCCTCGGGAGCCGACGGTAGTGCCGCGACCACAACGGTTACAGAACCAGCCAAGCAAGGGTAACGCCCTAGCAACTCAGCCAAGCTAAAGTCACGCTTTAGCAAGATCTCAACATTTCTCGGTGATGTCGCTCTGCTCGATCTACAATATTGAGTATCGATTGTGTTAACAAGAAGAAACTTCAGCAAAGTCCTCACCACGAGGCACAAAGAATCCCACGACGAGGTTGGTGCTCTCCTCGTCCACAATTGCTTGAAAGAAGTCAGGTCAAGGGACACCCCCGACGACTGCACCCGAACGGTGCTGGCACGCCCGCGCAGAAAAGAGACTGTTGACCAGCTGCAGCAAAATTGGAGCCAAACATCATCATCTATCGTTTTAATCTAGCAATCGTGGAGCAAATCCATGCAAATTTTTGCCTAGTTGGCTGAACGTTATGCTTAAACAGTATAAGAGGTTAATTTATCTCAACAGATAAACGAGAAGTGCCGAAACATAGTCTTTATCTCTTTAATAGGTACCCATCAACAACCAAATTCTCTTCTTTCATATGATCTAACTTTTCTCTTGGAATTGAGTTGTACCGTATATTTCAATATAAGCGTAAAAAGAAAAATATATCAACTACCAAATAATATAGGGCCATATGTATGTCCTTGCTCCTAGATGTGGGCTTATTAACTTGAGGTGGTTAAAGCTCGAACATCATAGAGACGTGGAATTTTGAAAACAATGGCAAACATGAGTTTGGTATTATTTTGTCATGAGTTATGTGAGACTTAAGCTAATGTTGTAATGATATTGACAACTAAAATAATAGTGATGAAATTTTTTCTTCTATTAAGTATTAGTCATTTTAGAATCTCCCATTGATTCATTCGAACATAGACCTGATTAAACATACACCAATGTGCTACTGCTACGCGACCTACTTGTCACAAATCAAAGCTCCAAAGAAAACAGGAAAAAAGGGGAAAAAAAAAAAAAAAACAAAGACGACAACAACAACAACATGCCTCCAATTTCGTCACCATGCAATATATCAGAATACAATTTTAACTGAAATTCATGACATTTCGATTATCCCAAACTAAAGACTTTGTTAAATCCTAATTTAACCATGCCACCAAATTAGTGGACAATATTCCCGCCAAAAAAAAAAAAATTAGTGGACAATATATAATGCAAATTGTATAGAAGACCCGCAAACACCAAAAGAGCGGGCTCTGGATAAAACCCTAGCCGCGGTCATCGCCTCAGTGAAAATTCGATCACAAGAAAACTTGTTACAGATGGACGCTGTTTCAATGATCCGGTAAAGCGTTGAAGATATTCATGACAAGTTTGAGAAACTTTGCTGCTGTTTGCCTCTAAAATGTATTTTTTGCCCAAATTAACATCTGCTCTGGAAAGTCGAGAAGTACAAGTAATTGATCAGAACAAGCCGGGCTTGATCAGCTGCCAGAGACGAAGAAGATCAAGAATGAACTGCTGGAGGAACTTAACAGAAAGGGTTTCATTATCATTAACAGCCAAGCAGCAGTAAGTGGGGAAAGATTCGATTCGGCATCTTTCAGAGGATATGTGTATCAAAAAGCCTATGTGGAGTTTTTCTGTTCCAAGGAGACATTGGATGTTCTTATGGAAAAATGCAAGGCTCATCCATCTCTAACCTACATGGCCGTGAACAGACAAGGTAGTTGTTGGATATCTAATCATGATCACAGTAATATCAATGCAGTTACATGGGGAGTCTTCCCTGGGAAGGAGATAATCGAACGGACTGTCGGCGCGACTAGGTTTAGGATTTGGAAGGATGAGGCTTTCGAAATTTGGTCAGAGAAATTACTTGAACAGGGGAACATGCAACTACTTCTTGGTTAGCTTGGTAGATAATGACTACATCCATGGTGACCTTTCCATCATTTTTCCTGATTTCTAAATGGGCTGCTTTTTGTTGGCTAGCTCTTTCATTGATTTCATAAGCCACGGGACTGGTATGCTTAGTTTCCTTTGAGTTTTTCTCTTTGTATTAGTTGATCGTTGTAGTTTTTTACGTAGTATGGTTGACCTCATCTTCGTTTCTTGTTCGATTTGGCCAGCTTGTACCTATTAGGGAAGCATGTATTATAATTTGGTCTGCTCTAAAGTAACTCATGGTATCATGGGGTGTGTGTGTTTGGTGGGGTGGTAAGGCTTTGGTCTCATACATAAGGAGGTCAGGAGTTCGAGCCCCATCAAGGGTGGGAATGGGGTGGGGTTTTTTTTTGAATCACCATCCCACCATCACTGGCATTGGATTTCTGAGATGTTTGAGGTTGTTATGTTTCTGCAGTTGCATCATGCATAGTCAGATAGTGAGATTTTGAGCTAGATATTCTTTAACTACACATTACCATGCAGTAGACTGTTTGAAGAGAAATATATTTTGAGAAAATGTTACATACAGTATCCGAAATAAAATTCATTCATTATTTTGGTACATCATATTTAAAAACTATCACATTAGTACCTCAACATTTAAATCCGTCACAATTGTCATAACCTTTGTCTATAACAGATCAACTCTATTGCCACATAAAATATTTCATGGATTGAGCCTC
Organism: Rosa rugosa; assembly: GCF_958449725.1. Lineage (NCBI taxonomy): Eukaryota > Viridiplantae > Streptophyta > Magnoliopsida > Rosales > Rosaceae > Rosa > Rosa rugosa. The sequence goes on from NC_084825.1 coordinate 5,530,579, forward strand.
CCAGTTAGGCTGGGTTCCAAACCCCGTTTCAAAAAAATATATATATATATATTTCATGGGCAATTTGTTTTTTTTTTTTCCTTTCGGCAATAGTTTTTTCTCTTTAACTCTTTCACAATAAATATTATCCTTTTCCTCCTGATCACAAAATTCTACTCTTTCTCTGAGTTAAGTTAAAGCTAATCAAAATCTAAGAAAAAAATTCCTCTCGTTCGGTAACGCTCGAATTCACGGCCGAATATGGGCTGCTGCCGAACGGGTAATGGTCGGTCTAATACCCATTGGCATCTGAGATGGTTTGGCCTGAGGTGTTTTAACAGATTTTGATCGGTGTGGTTTTTTTCGTGATCGGCTCAAAGGCGAGGCATCCATGGACACCGGTTCTAGGGGACGAGTGTGGTGCTTGTTGGGACTGGATCGAGGATCCATCTCCTTTCCAGGTGGCAGTGACGGCGCTGGAGCTCTGAAATCATTGGAGGTGGGTTTTCGGTATGGCATCGCGTGCAGTTGGTCCTTGGGTTTCGTGGTGGCGGTAGTGTAGCTGGTCCCTAGGTTTAGCGGCGAAGGTGGTGCAACTGGTCCCGGTGTGCTTGCGGTGGCAAGTCATAGTAGCAGGTTGTGAGTCACTCGCGATTCCTTTTGTCCTGCTTGTGTTGGTGAAGGGGAAGCAGGGATAGGTCAACTATTTTGGGCCTAGGGTTTTAATTATCTGCTAGGCCTTGAGCTACTATTTAATTATGTTTTTAATTATTTCTATCTTCAATAATCTAGGTGTCTCTAGCGTCTTTGGAGTAGTATTGACGGAGGGTTCACGCTATTATCTACATATTTGATGTATAATGAGTGGATCTATTTCTCTGTACCACTGTGGGTATTACCACAACTTCTTAACATGTCTAGGCTGAAGGCAGCATAAGGGTATGTATGGCCACTCTGACCTGTGATGAATGAAATTGAAACCCAATTAGTGATTGATTTAAAAGAAATCAAAACCCAAGAAATCAAGCCCAACAAAATCTAAACTCTATTAAAAATTTGGTAAATTATCGGGTTTTTTATTTTTATTAAAAGATGATCAAATGATTTCACTCCTACCCCTATGGTGACTCGAACCCATGACCTCGATCTTAAGTAGCGGGTGTTCTAACCACTGAGCTAACACCAGTTTGTCCAAGGTAAATTATCAGGTTTTAAGGACTAAGAATTAGGAAACTTAAAAATAGGATTTTAGATCATTTTCTCTAAAAAAAAAATATTGGGTTAAGATACGGATGACGAAAATATCCCTAGAAAAATAGAGGTTTGACACCATTATAAACGACATGTATTAAAAGTAGTTCGGATTTTTATGTTGGGGTACCAATATGATAGTTTTTGAAATTGATGTACCAAAGCGATGAATGACTTTTAATAGGGGTACTGTTTGTAAAATTTTCTCTATATTTTGTGTAAGTGTATGAGATGCACTATTCTATCTCTACTGGTTCTGCATCATTTGTTATATAGCCCACATAGTGGGTCCGTCATCGACAGGTGATATGTGTCTTCCACTTTTGATAAATTTGGGTCTTATTGGTATGTTGTAACCAAATGGAATCTTGAAAGTTTTTACTCGATGTTTCGTATTTGGGTGCACTCCATAATATAAGTATGGATTTTTTTTTGCTTTTAATTTATGTGGTGTATTTTGATTGCTTACTGAGTATAACTCATTAGTAATTTGTTGCGGTTCCAGATACTAAAGAAGTGGAGAAATAGAAGGCTAGGCTTGGTAGCGGTTGGTGAATATATCATGGTCCTCTAGAATTCAAGTTTAGTTCTTTTGAATTTCGTTGTTAATTAAGGAAAAATTTTCCCCTACTCTTTTAGGATCTTTGATATCTAAGTTTAAGCAATTCGTTATAGGAAATTGTTTCTTAGACCATTTGACACCATATAAGAATTCAATATTTATATTTATTGTCTTTGTTAATATAGCTTTGTGTTCACCTCTAAATTTTAGAGTGTAATAGTCATGTTAGGCAATATGATGGAAAATGTGGTGTATTTTTACATATTCCTTCATTCCTTCATCCCATATCTCCATGATTGCAATGTGGGCGTAGCAGATAAGCTCTCCTAGGGTTTGCTCCAAAGAACCGGACTGCATCTTAGTTACTGAGATTCTCTTCTCGTCCGGCGGCGCTACCATGCCGATTTGGGCTGCTGCCAGATGGGTACTTGAATGCTAATGCCCTGGTGGTTTCATGAGTGAGTGGTTCGACTCGCTGTTTTGCCGGAATGGGTGAAGGTAGAGTCCGGGCGGCTTTTCTGACTTGCAGTCGGATTTACAGAGATGGTGGGTGTTTCTTCAAGGACTTCCAGGATCGGCAGCTGCGTCTTCGTCACGGGATTTTCAGAACTAGGGGTGACGGTGGCTATGGCGGTTTCTGGGCAAATCGTTTTGTGGAGGCACGACTTTGGTGGTTCGGAGCGGATTGCTGCGGTGGCGTGGTTATGAAGGGTCTGGGCGGATCGTGGTGGCGGCGTGGTTTGGTGGTTCTTGGCGATTTCGTGCGGGTGGACGCAGCGGTGGGATTCTGGATGGTGGTGGTCGGTGGCACTGCACCGAAGCTGTGTGTACGGCTGGTGGGTTGGTGATACTGTTTTGGGCTTTGGTCACCCTTCTCTGATGGGCCTTGAGCTGGGCTCCCTCTATCTTGAAGCTGCCCTCTTGGGATGGGGTGCTAAGCCCTAGGCCCATCTCTATTTGTTTAGTTTAATCTAAATTAAATAAAACCCTTGTTTTTAGGAAGCTAAGCACTCAAGTGCACCTTATGTATCTCTAGCGCCTCTGGAGTAGTACCAAAGGAGGATCTTCGCTATATCTACGTACAAGACATGTCTAATGAGTAGGTCTATTTCTATGTATCATTGTGGGTACTACCACTATCTTCTTGTCTGTCTATAGATGGCAGTGGAAGGATATGTAATGGTCTATTCTGGCCTGAGATGAATATAATGACACCCGCCTTTGGGTTTGGGTTTGATTCAAAAAAAAAAAAAAAATATCTCCATGATTGCTAGTTGTTAATGCTTGGATCCGTTGGGGATCTAATTAACGATAAGTAAAGAGAGAGAGAGCGACACAAGATGTATAGTGGTTCATTTCCCGCCTTAGCGGGAAACTACGTCCACTTGAAAGCTTATACTAGTGTGTTGAGCCTTGCGGCCTAACAAGATTACAAGAGATGTAATGGAGTGTTCTGAGTTGTGGGAGGAGGCATTCCTTTTATAGGGGAAGGAGGCTCCCTCATTTACATTTTCTTAGATGTGGGACAAGCAAACAACTATTCTAGTCTAGAAATGCCTATTATGGAGGCAACTTGGCAAGGCCGGAAAGGTGGCTTCCCGGCGATGGATTTGCGACTTCCGGATACCGTAGCATAGCTTGAACATAGGGCTACAAGATGCAAGTAGCGGTTGGGCCTCACCATGGCTTGTGGGTGTCCCAAAGAGGGTGTTAATTATGCTTGGTGAGATAGCAAACTAGCCTTGCTAGTAGGTATCTACAAGTCCCCGAAGTCCCCGAGTAAGAGGAGCTTCTTGGTTGGGGAGTTATACACATGATGTCACCAAGCATAAGTAACCGGGCGGTACGGAGCCCTACAAGTCCCCGAACTCCGTAAGCAAGAAGGGACTCGTTAACCTGCACAACAAAGACAAAAAAACAGGCATACGTAGAATGCTCGTTGCATTGGGCAACAAATGTGAGTTGTATGGATATACGTTGGCATATATAAACGTATGGGGTGCGTGATACATGTTGATGCATATACGCGAATGGTGCCGAGTACGATCGATTATGACGTACCAACTCAAGAACGCGTATGGTCGTGTGAGCGTATGGATTGCATATGATAAATGTAAGTTGCATGAGCGGTGCGAAGGTAAGCGTTTGTAACTCATGAACGATGACCGCGCGTACGGTTGTGTCTGTTTAGGCATGAGCGGAAGCTCGTGGGTTGCCGGGAAGGCATGAGCGGGAGCTCGTGGGTTACCGGGGAGGCATGAGCGGGAAGCTCGGGGTGCCAGGAAGGCATGAGCGGGAAGCTCGTGAGCGAAAGCTCAAGGGTTGCCGGGAAGGCATGAGCGGTATGCTCGTGAGCGGAAGCTTAAGGGTGCCGGGAAGGCATGAGCGGGAAGCTCGTGAGCGGAAACTCAGGGGTGCCGCGAAGGCATGAGCGGTATGCTCGTGAGCGGAAGCTCAAGGGTTGCCGGGAAGGCACGAGCGCGAAAAGTTCGGCAGTGCCGCTGAGGCACGAGCGCGAAAAGGTGGGCGATGCCGCTGAGGCACGAGCGCGAAAAGTTCGGCGGTGCCGCTGAGGCACGAGCGCGAAAAGCTAGGCGGTGCGGCTGAGGTACGAGCGCGAAAAGCTAGGCGGTGCCGCTGAGGCATTAACGGGTAGCTCGAGGTGATGCCTTGAGGCATGAGCGTGACCGTTGCTAATTATGCTGGGCTGTATGTACAAGTCCCCGAAGTCCCCAGTCAAGGAGGGTGTTCTTACGGGTTGATACCAAAGCGTAGTTTGTGCCGTATATCAAGCATAATTAGTGCGAGTGCGTCGTCCATCTAGAATTGGTTGGAGCGAACGCTTTTGCCCTTTCGGGTGGGCCCCTGCTAGGCCCTGCGAGGAGTCCCCCACTCCTGGCTATAGACCTCCGGATGGTCGGAAATTTGTTTGATGAGGGGAGCTGCGCGGAGTAGAGGCTGTTGGGTAGCGAGCCCAATCTTAGATACCCAAGCGTCGGGGTTAAATCAATGGCTGCCGTGGGCTGTGTTAACTAGTCCCTTTGCTATTTCTCAGAGGAGAAACTTGACTGCAATGCCGCGTAGCGGTCATTGTCATTATGAGGCGTTGCATTACCGCTTGGCGGTTGAATGAAAAATGATAAACACATAGAGCAAGTAATAATATTTTGTTTGAGTGTCCCATGTTTATTTAATTGAGTTGCAATTAAATAGAAGCATGGCATATGTGTATAGCATGTACTTGTAATGTGGATGCTAATATCGTTTTTGCATTTTTGTAGATATGGTAAAGGATCATTGAGATCGGTATGTGAAGTATGGCATATCTAGTATGTGAGATCTAGAAAGTGTTGCCAAATGTTATTGGCATGCTCAAAAGTTTATGGAAGCATGTAAAAGCATATCAAATGTGATATATTGTAGGCATGCTTAGAAGTAGTAAAAGCATGGTATTGGCATGGTAGTAGCTCTAAAAGATAAGATATAGTTACTTATCTTATGCCAATTTGGAGCGAGTTGGAGTTGGAATTGATTAAGTGCCCAAATTATGTTGGAGTTGTCCTAGCCTCGCTAGCAGAGGAATATGTCGCCGCCGGACTTGCTATCGGAAAATGTCGCCGCTGGACCCGCTAGCGGAAAATGTCGCCGCGGACACGCTGGCGGAAGATGTCACCGCCGGACTCGCTTAGCGGAAAATGTCGCCGCTGGACTCGCTTGCCTCGCTGGAGGAATATGTCGCCGCCGGACCTGCTTAGCGGAAGATGTCGCCGCTGGACTCGCTTGCCTCGCTGGAGGAATGTCGCCGCGGACACGCTAGCGGAAGATGTCGCCGCCGGACCTGCTTAGCGAAAAATGTCACCGCCGGACATGCCAGCTTCGCTGGAGGAAAATGTCGCCGCAGACTCGCTAGAGAAAAATGTCCCCGCTGGACCCGCTAGCGGAAAATGTCGCCGCTGGACACGCAGGCGGAAGATGTCGCCGCCGGACTCGCTTAGCGGAAAATGTCGCCACCGGACATGCTAGCGGAAAATGTCGCCGCTGGACATGCTGGCGGAAGATGTCACCGCCGGACATGCTAGCCTCGCTGGAGGAATATGTCGCCGCGGACTCGCTAGCGGAAAATGTCGTCGCTGGACCCGCTAGCGGAAAATGTCGTCGCCGGACATGCTAGCGGAAAATGTCGCCGCTGGAAATGCTGGCGGAAGATGTCACCGCCGGACATGCTAGCCTCGCTGGAGGAATATGTCGCCACGGACTTGCTAGCGGAAAATGTCGTCGCTGGACCCGCTAGCGGAAAATGTCGCCGCTGGACATGCTGGCGGAAGATGTCGCCGCCGGACTCGCTTAGCGGAAAATGTCTCCGCTGGACATGCTAGCGGAAAATGTCGCCGCTGGACATGCTGGTGGAAGATGTCGCCGCCGGACATTTTTAGCGGAAGATGTCACCGCCGGACATGCTAGCCTCGCTGGAGGAATATATCGCCGCGGACTCGCTAGCGGAAAATGTCGTCGCTGGACCCGCTAGCGGAAAATGTCGCCGCTGGACATGCTGGCGGAAGATGTCGCCGCCGGACTCGCTTAGCGGAAAATGTCTCCGCTGGACATGCTAGCGGAAAATGTCGCCGCTGGACATGCTGGCGGAAGATGTCGCCGCCGGACTTTTTTAGCGGAAGATGTCACCGCCGGACATGCTAGCCTCGCTGGAGGAATATGTCGCCGCGGACTCGCTAGCGGAAAATGTCACCGCCGGTCATGCTAGCGGACCAAAAGTTCAAGGTACGTGACGAAGCCTTTGTGTTGGCTTCCCACAGACGGCGCCAATGTTAATGCTTGGATCCGTTGGGGATCTAATTAATGATAAGTAAAGAGAGAGAGAGAGCGACACAAGATGTATAGTGGTTCATTTCCCGCCTTAGCGGGAAACTACGTCCACTTGAAAGCTTATACTAGTGTGTCGAGCCTTGCGGCCTAACAAGATTACAAGAGATGTAATGGAGTATTCTGAGTTGTGGGAGGAGGCATTCCTTTTATAGGGGAAGGAGGCTCCCTCATTTACATTTTCTTAGATGTGGGACAAGCAAACAACTATTCTAGTCTAGAAATGCCTATTATGGAGGCAACTTGGCAAGGCCGGAAAGGTGGCTTCCCGGCGACGGATTTGCGACTTCCGGATACCGTAGCATAGCTTGAACATAGGGCTACAAGATGCAAGTAGCGGTTGGGCCTCACCATGGCTTGTGGGTGTCCCAAAGAGGGTGTTAAT